>NC_091285.1:52668430-52968430 GCF_032444005.1 Ranitomeya imitator | reverse complement strand
CACTCCTCTGCGCTATGGAGATAATGAATGTACTATGTTTACAAAAACGCAATATTACAGGATTGATGAAGTGTTACTAAAATCCAGCTCTGCTCATATTGATGTAGACCACAAGCAATAAGAGCTAGTGAGTCAAAACTCTGGTCAAAATGGCCTGGACATACAATATGCGCTACCTGTGAGGTCAATTTTAGATCATTTGTTGCAGTATCTTCTGTGACTTAAAGAAAAACTCAAAAACATTACATAGTAACATAGTTAGTAAGGCCGAAAAAAGACATTTGTCCATCCAGTTCAGCCTATATTCCATCATAATAAATCCCTAGATCTACGTCCTTCTACAGAACCTAATAATTGTATGATACAATATTGTTCTGCTCCAGGAAGACATCCAGGCCTCTCTTGAACCCCTCGACTGAGTTCGCCATCACCACCTCCTCAGGCAAGCAATTCCAGATTCTCACTGCCCTAACAGTAAAGAATCCTCTTCTATGTTGGTGGAAAAACCTTCTCTCCTCCAGACGCAAAGAATGCCCCCTTGTGCCCGTCACCTTCCTTGGTATAAACAGATCCTCAGCGAGATATTTGTATTGTCCCCTTATATACTTATACATGGTTATTAGATCGCCCCTCAGTCGTCTTTTTTCTAGACTAAATAATCCTAATTTCGCTAATCTATCTGGGTATTGTAGTTCTCCCATCCCCTTTATTAATTTTGTTGCCCTCCTTTGTACTCTCTCTAGTTCCATTATATCCTTCATGAGCACCGGTGCCCAAAACTGGACACAGTACTCCATGTGCGGTCTAACTAGGGATTTGTACAGAGGCAGTATAATGCTCTCATCATGTGTATCCAGACCTCTTTTAATGCACCCCATGATCCTGTTTGCCTTGGCAGCTGCTGCCTGGCACTGGCTGCTCCAGGTAAGTTTATCATTAACTAGGATCCCCAAGTCCTTCTCCCTGTCAGATTTACCCAGTGGTTTCCCATTCAGTGTGTAATGGTGATATTGATTCCTTCTTCCCATGTGTATAACCTTACATTTATCATTGTTAAACCTCATCTGCCACCTTTCAGCCCAAGTTTCCAACTTATCCAGATCCATCTGTAGCAGAATACTATCTTCTCTTGTATTAACTGCTTTACATAGTTTTGTATCATCTGCAAATATCGATATTTTACTGTGTAAACCTTTGATTTAAACACTGTGATTATCCAAAAATAAGACAGTGTATTATATTATTTTTTGCTCCGAAAGTTGGGTTAGGGCTTTTTTTGAGGGGATGTCTTTTTTTCGTGAACAACAATGCAGATTTATTTTTGAACAAAAAAAAACAACATTTATTCAAATATAAACATGTTATCACATTCTGGAACATCAGCAAAATGTTCCAAACCTTGAATTCTATTATAAACCTCTTGAGATCCTATTTCCTTTTTCCACATACAACAATCTACTCTTTATACAGGCTGAAGAAGAACAATGGGGTTAGAATGATCAGTAACAGATAATTCTGTGTCCATACACATCACGTTATCAGCAGCACAACTCCTGCTTACGAAACAATGGCCCTCTGGAGCAAGATGCACCTAATTCAATAAAATGGGAAAATCACTAAATAAATTAGGAATCTAACCAAGTGCCATGCGCCTTTGGCACAAATGTACATACAGGTGCTTCTCACAAAATTAGAATATCATTAAAAACTTTCTCTTGACAATACTCCATAGATTCTCTATGGGGTTATGTTCAGGCGAGTTTGCTGGCCAATCAAGCACAGTGATACTGTTGTTTGTAAACCACGTATTGGCACTTTTGGCGGTGTGGACAGGTGCCAAGTCCTGCTGGAGAATGAAATTTCCATCACAAAAAAGCTTGTCGGCAGAGAGAAACATGAAGTGCTGTAAAATTTTCTGGTAGATGGCTTCACTGACTTTGGTCTTGATAAAGCACAGTGGACCTACACCAGCAGATGACATGGCTCCCCAAACCATCACTGATTGTGCAAACGGCACGCTAGACCTTGGAAGTCTGGAGGAGTGGAGAGGCCACAATCCAAGCTGCTTGAGGTCTAGTGTGAAGTTTCCACAATCAGTGATGGTTTGGGAGAGCCATGTCACCTGCTGGTGTAGGTCCACTCTGTTTTATCAAGACCAAAGTCAGCACAGCCGTCTACGTGGAAATTTTAGAGCACTTCTTGCTTCCCTCTGCCGACAAGCTTTTAGGAGATGGAAAATTAATTCTCCAGAAGGACTTGGCACCTGACAAAAGTACCAATACCTGGTTTACTAATGTATCACCCCAAGTTCCTGGTTGTTACAGTGGTATTGCCATCCTCACTGGGAGGGTGATGCCATCCTTGGAAGCGAGTAAGGATCTCTTTAACAGGTATCACAAACATGTAACATGTTCTTACTCCAGGCCAGAAGGGGGAGTTCTGATCCAGTTTGTTTGTGGCTCCCCTATATATATATTCTGGCTAGAGGGAAAGTAGTCAGTGAGAGGAGTCTGTGAGAGAGAGTGGGGCTGTGCAGACGTATAGATCTGCAGCTCCTGTGAGGAAAGCTGGGGCTGTGCAGACACGAGATTCTGCAACTCCTGGAAAGGATAACGCGAGAGACAGAACAGTTTGTAGAAAGCATGAAGGAGGAAAAAGCCAAGGAGAGTGAAGAGCTGGAGAAAAGCTGCGACTGAGCTTCTTCCACGCTCAAGCGCATGAAATCAGTAGCCGGAAGACCAAGGTTGTGGGGGTAACTTTATGCCCCACAGCAGAAACCGGCAGACAACAGATTGCAAGTCTCCTGTCCACCATTAACATCAGAAGGCACAGTAACACAGAGCCTGGCGTCATTTGAGAGATCCTGTAAGAAGGCTCGAGTTACCTGCCATGTAGGTATTGTCCTATCTAATGGGAGACAGAGAGAAAGTGAGGACCTTGTGTGAGGCCTAAGGCAGCAAGAGACTACAACAAAGCGCAGAGAGGAAGGCTTCCAACCCTTCCTGGCTAAGGGGATTCCTGAATCGCTTTCAAGCCGTCTGGACCACACCAGCACGTGTGATGCGTACCCTGGACTGTGGCTGCATTACACAAATAAAAGGTAAAGAGCCTGCAACCCTGTGTCCTCTGATTCTTTCTACGCCATCTACCATCTGTCCCTACCACACTGGGAGCCCTGGGGACCCAGTTTCACCTGTGGGAAGCCAGCCATCCCTGCTGCAGTACGATCACACCAGTGGACCCCTTTAAGCAGCGTCGGTCATCCCTGATCGAATACCACAGGTGACACCACGAACAAACTTTATTCTTTATTTAACCATCCCTTTAAATACTTTTCCTTTTTACTTAGATGCCCAGGGCCACAGACCAGGTCACTGCCACCTTGACACATCCCTTTAAGAACCGTCCCGATTCCGAGTGGATTAATAATGGATAGGTGTCTTATTGATGCCTGTCCATTATTAACCTGGCTTAATGTCACCTTACAATAGCAAGGTGACATTAACCCTTCATTACCCCTTATCCCACCGCTACACGGGAATGGGAAGAGAGTGGCCAAGTGCCAGAATAGGCGCATCTTACAGATGTGCCTTTTCTGGGGTGGCTGGGGGCATATGTTTTTAGCCAGGGGGGCCAATAACCATGGACCCTCTCCAGGCTATTAATATCTGCCCTCAGTCACTGGCTTTCCCACTCTGGCAGAGAAAATTGTGCGGGAGCCTACGCCAAATTTTTCCATGATTTAACCCTTTATTTTAAAAGCTAGAGCCCCCAAATTTTGCACACAGACACTTGGAACATTATTAGTGAGGAATATGTAAAAAAATAAGGGATATGACATGGTTTACTGTATGTAAACCATGTCTCATATCCTGTTGGGTTTGGGAAGGAGACAGCAAAAGCCGGCAATTGAATTACCGGCTTTTCTATAGAACACCGCTGCGTATTTCTCGCAAGTCACACTCTTGGTCCGTGTGTAATCCGTATTTTTCTCGCCCCCATTGACTTTCATTGGCGGATTTTTAGCGCAATACGCTGACAAACGCAGCATGCTGCGATTTTTCTACACCCGTAAAATACGGCAGAGAAATATACGACAGATAGGAGCTGCCCCACAGAGAATCATTGGTCCGTGTGCAATGCGTAGTTTTTGCGCCTCTCATACATCCGTAAAACTCGCTAGTGTGACGCCGGCCTAAGAGTCAGCACCCCTAGTGTGCAGTACATACACTCCAGGTTACTAGCACCATGGCTATGGGTGCTTATAACATGAAGCTCACATGCCCTCGGCAACCAAAAACATAGAAAATATTATTCTGAGCAAAAAAAAAACACCAACAAAACAAATTGTCCTTGTTATAATAAAAAACCTGGCAATAAATAAAAAGGAAAACAATCATAGAAACGCAGTGTCCTGGACGGTCCATTTCCTACTTTGTATTACAAATATCATTAGACAAAGCAAGAATAAGTCCTTGATTAAAGGAACCCCCAAATAAACAGAGGGCATTTCATGAATAGTGGACAAAATACTGTCACCTGCTGAAATTGAGGGGAAACAGGTTTTTTTTTCTATAAAATCCAGAGACATCCTGCGACATGGAACAGGAAATCCTATTGAGGAGCTATTAAATATCAGGAAGCAGGAAGTAGCTGAGAAGACAGGAGCCTGCATCCTCCCTCAGGGTTTATAATAGTCTGGCTATTCGTAGCTTTGTATTAGTTGTGTAAGATATTTCTCACATCTTAAAATGCTATAAACCCCTTTAACTTGGGTAAATCTTCTTAAAGAGGACCTGTCACCAAATGTTTCATATGGAACTGGACACACAATGCCATAGTGCCTGCAGTGCTGAATACAATGTTTTGTTTTAATTATTTTACATCTCTGTTGCTGAGATTTTGGCTATCATAGTATTTGGCATCTAATGGTTTCACTTTTTTCTCACTCCTCCGTATGTATGTGATTTGTTCAAAGGCAGGCAAGGTGCTGATTGGACGCAGGGATCACGTGACATGACAATGAGAGAGCCAGTCCTGACATCGATGGACTGGCACCAGTAGCGTAGCTACCAGGGGGGCAGAGGGTGCGGTTGCCCCGGGCCTGGTCCACCCAGAGCTACGCTACTGTAACTGTATCAGCGGGCGCAGCGCGCCGATACAGTTACATTCTGCAGCAGAGCAGGGTGAATCTATCTGCCTGCTCTGCTGCCGGCCACTATGGGGCCCTTAGCAGGCCCGGTGCCAGCAGTGGGCCCCCTGCCGTCATCGGACGATCAGCTGTACTGGCATTTAGCCGCTACAGCTGATCACATTGATGGGAGAAGGAGCGCTGCGCTCCTTCTCCCATCACCCCCCTATCAGTGTCGGCGTCTGACGTCGCCGACACTGACAGTGGGCGCAATGACGTCACTACCTGGCGCCTGCTGTCAGGAGATCAGCGGAAGCAGCGCAGGAATCAGGAAGAGGTGAGTATGGAGCGCCCCCGTTAGGGCAATGGGGTACTCGGAGCCGGGCCCTTCAGTTCTCAAGGGGGATGTCACGGTGGCTGACCCGGTCCGTGGCCCTAGGGACGTCCGTTGATAAAAGGGGGAAAGGTCTTTAAAGGGGAAATGTTCGTGACACCACCTGTGGTATTCGGTCAGGGTGACCGACGCTGCTTAGGGGTCCGCTGGGGTGATGTTATGGCAGCTAGATGGTATACCTTCCCACAGGTGAAGAGTGTCCCCAGGGCTTCCCAAAGTGTAGATGGTGGATGGTGTGAGGTGCAGTGAAGAACGAGGACACAAGGGTGCAGTCTCTTTACCTTTTTACTGAAGGTTCAGCATCCACAGTCCAGAGCACCAGATCACAGGGCAGACAGAGTCCGGCTGGTCCGAAGGCAAATCCAGAGTCCCCTTACCAGGTGGAAATCAGTAGCCTTCCTCTAGCGCCTGAGTGTTGTAGTACCTCCCTGCTGTGCATCTTGGTAAGGTCCTCACAACTGTTGTAGATGTTCTAGATGTTATGTCTCTTTCACTCTCTGTCCCCCTGATGGATAGGATAGGACAAACCCGTATGACTGATGGCCTGAGGCTTCACACAGGGACACTATCACGCCCCGGCCCCCACAGTTGCCACCATGGCTCCTGGGTATAAGTTCGGGCAACTAATATGGAACTAGCTGTCCTGACGGTCTCTGGAGCCAGGCTTGGAGACGATGACTCCCTCGGTGTTCCGGCTACCGGCTTCTGCGCCTCAGAAAGGAGGCAGCCTTTTACAGGACAGAACTCCTTCTGGTTTCCTCTCCTTTTGCTATGACTTTGTTTCTCACTCTCAGCAATTCAATTCCCTTCAATGTCTCTTTCTTTGGATGCTGCCGCATTGGTAAGCAGGCGCAGCTCCGTGTCCTTCTGTCTAGGCCTCTGACAGGATACCACCCCTGTCAGGGACCCACTACCTGAGTGGAGCTCAGATAGTAGCTAACTGAGTGTAGCCCAGCCATCGTCCGCCAGACTGGTGCTGCCTGGGTGAAACCCAGCTCGCTTCTCCCTCCCTTCCTGTCCAACCCACCAGTTTTACCTGATTGTGAGGAGTGCCCTAATAGATAGGAGCATGGCTCCCCTGGCAGACTGGAGTGTGAAGTGTGTTGTGTGGTTTGTGATACCTGGTAAAGTGATCTCCTTTATTGCCTTCAGACGTAACATCACTCCCCCTGGTGGAAGAATGACATTACTGCAATGACCAGGACCCTGGGGCGCTGCAAGTATTTTTTTTTTTATTTTTATGGGTGCTGCTGCCTTATTACAGGGTCTGCCTATGGGGGGGTTCGGCTGTGTGCACACGTAGGGAAAGGGGTGCAGAATTTTCTGTACAAAATCTGCATCTCCTGGCAGAATCCGCAGCCGCGGATTTGCTGCGGTTTTTATGCGGATTTAGTGCGATTTTTATGCAGAATTGATGTGGATTTTGTGCGGATTTTCTGCGTTTTTTACCACTGTGAATTTCTATTATGGAAGGGTGCAGAAACGCTGCAGATCCGCACAAAAGAAGTGACATGCACTTCTTTTAAAGCCGCAGCAATTCTGCACTGATTTTTCCGCGCCATGTGCACAGCTTTTTTTTTTACATTAATTTACATTGTATTGTAAATCACAGTGCGGATCTGTAGCGTTTCTGCGCAGAAAAAAACGCTGCGGATACACACTAAATCTGCATCGTGTGCACACAGCCTTATACTACAGGGTCTGCCTATGGGGTTGCTGCCTTATTACAGTGTCTGCCTGTGTGAGCTGCGTTATGCTACAGAGTGCATTATACTATATTGTGGACTATTTGGTGCATTATGCTACTGTATATGGAGGCTATCTAGGGGGCCATCATAAAGTATGGAGATTACAGTGTGGGGGTCATTATACAGTGTTGGAGCCATCAAATAGTTTGGGGGCTACTAAGGGGTCAGTATACTGTGGGTGGTACTATACAGTGAGGGGGCATTATACTGTATATAGAGGAGCTGTACAGGGGGAGACTCGGGACATTATTAAATGTAAAGTGGGCACTTATTGTTATAGAGGAACTCAGGTTACTGTGGCTATCAAAGGGGCACACAGGGCAACATTACTTTCTAGGGGGCAAAATATGGGCAGTGTTTTCTAGGGCACTTGCATCCAGTATTACTATATTATAGAGGGGTGCTTTAGAATTTAGAGGACACAGAAAACCACACAGCAGGGGCAGTAATAGTGACACATACGGCAGCAGCGGCTCAGCATTGGGGTATCAGGTGCAGTAATAGGGACACATACGGCAGCAGCGGCTCAGTATTGGGGTATCAGGTGCAGTAATAGGGGACACATACGGCAGCAGCGGCTCAGTATTGGGGTGTCAGGTGCAGTAATAGGGACACATACGGCAGCAGCGGCTCAGTATTTGGGTATCAGGTGCAGTAAGGCTACATTCACATTAGCGTTGTGCGGCAATGCGTCGGCGACGCAACGCACAACGCATGCACAACGCAGGGTTTTGTGACACATGCGTTCATTTTTTGCATGATTTTTGGCGCAGAAAAAAATGCATCATGCAGCGTCCTCTGCGCCCTGACAGTTGCGCCACAATGACGCATGCGTCACAAAACGCAAGACAACGCATGTCCATGTGCCCCCCATGTTAAATATAGGGGCGCATGACGCATGCGTCGCCGTGGCTGCGCCCGAGGCTGCGCAGCACAACGCTAATGTGAACGTAGCCTAATAGGGACACATACGGCAGCAGCGGCTCAGTATTTGGGTATCAGGTGCAGTAATAAGGACACATAAGGCAGCAGTGGCTCAGTATTGGGGTAACTGGGGCAGTAATAGGGACATATACGGCAGCAGTTGCTCAGTATTGGGGTATCAGGGGCAGTAATAGGGACACATACGGCAGCAGCGGCTCAGTATTGGGGTAACTGGGGCAGTAATAGGGACACATATGGCAGCAGCGGCTCAGTATTGGGGTATCAGGTGCAGTAATAGGGACACATACGGCAGCAGCGGCTCAGTATTGGGGTATCAGTACAGTAATAGGGACACATACGGCAGCAGCGGCTCAGTATTGGGGTATCAGGTGCAGTAATAGGGACACATACGGCAGCAGCGGCTCAGTATTGGGGTATCAGGGGCAGTAATAGGGACACATACGGCAGCAGCGGCTCAGTATTGGGGTATCAGGTGCAGTAATAGGGACACATACGGCAGCAGCTGCTCAGTATTGGGGTATCAGGGGCAGTAATAGGGACACATACGGCAGCAGCGGCTCAGTATTGGGGTATCAGTACAGTAATAGGGACACATACGGCAGCAGCGGCTCAGTATTGGGGTATCAGGTGCAGTAATAGGGACACATACGGCAGCAGCGGCTCAGTATTGGGGTATCAGTACAGTAATAGGGACACATACAGCAGCAGCAGCTCAGTATTGGGGTATCAGGTGCAGTAATAGGGACACATACGGCAGCAGCGGCTCAGTATTGGGGTATCAGGTGCAGTAATAGGGACACATACGGCAGCAGCGGCTCAGTATTGGGGAATCAGGTGCAGTAATAGGGACACATACGGCAGCAGCGGCTCAGTATTGGGGTATCAGGTGCAGTAATAGGGACACATACGGCAGCAGCGGCTCAGTATTGGGGTATCAGGTGCAGTAATAGGGACACATACGGCAGCAGCGGCTCAGTATTGGGGTATCAGTACAGTAATAGGGACACATACGGCAGCAGCGGCTCAGTATTGGGGTATCAGGGGCAGTAATAGGGACACATACGGCAGCAGCGGCTCAGTATTGGGGTATCAGGGGCAGTAATAGGGACACATACGGCAGCAGCGGCTCAGTATTGGGGTAACAGGTGCAGTAATAGGGACACATATGGCAGCAGTTGCTCAGTATTGGGGTAACAGGGGCAGTAATAGGGACACATACGGCAGCAGCGGCTCAGTATTGGGGTATCAGGAGCAGTAATAGGGACACATACGGCAGCAGCGGCTCAGTATTGTGGTAACAGGGGCAGTAATAGGGACACATACGGCAGCAGCGGCTCAGTATTGGGATGTCAGCAGGATGAGGAGCTTGTGCAGGTTGGGAATAGATGGTGATGGGGCTGGAATATGAGAAGTGAAATGTGTCTTTGTTGTATTCTCTGCAGATGAGCTGTAGCTGGAAGAAGTTGTCATGTCGGTCTGAGCCAGATGGAAAAGACGGGAAAAGTGAACGATTCCATCAGAGAACGTCATTATCTGTAACTGTGCTGTGATCTCTTATATGTTCTGTAGGACTGGTGTCTACCACTGACCATATGGTGGTAATATCCATATTGTTCTTTATATAGAGATTATTTTCAGTAACAGCGCAGTCATCTGCTGAGGTTCTCCTCCACTATAAGGGCGCGTCACCGAGTTGTAATCAAGGTTACCTGGTTAGGGGCCCACTGAAAAGTTTTGCCCCCCCCCTGAACTAAAACCCTAGCTACGCCTCTGACTGGCACCAACACTGCTGGTGAGTATAAGGCCGGGGTCACACTTGCAAATGCAATGCGAGAAACTCGTGTCTCAATACCCGAAACTCGGAACTGGAGCATGCGGCTGCATGTATTTCTATGCAGCTGAACAGTATGCAGATTAACAGACAGGAGAGAAGTACCAGAGAGACTAAGACCCGTCCCCACTTCTGTCTCGCCATCTCTGCTGTTAGAGACGGATTACACTTGACAACAGGCAGTGGACACAAAGTGAGAAAGAAGTGGAGATAGGAACGCAAACTGAAGGGCATGTTCACGCGAAGCTTTTTTTTGTATGATAAATGCTGACTAAGGTTGGAAAATAGCAGTGGAAATTCCATACATTTTTATGTATTTTTGTGCTTTTGTAAAAAATTTGTTCTTGGTATGTTTTTTTCTGGAAGCATAAGGCCCCTTTCACACATCAGTTTTTTGCTATCAGTCGCAATCTTTCGAATTTAAAAAAAAACGAATCCGGTGACTGTTGCCGCCGGATCTGTTTTTTTATCATAGACTTGTATTATTGACGGATTGCAACGGATGGCCTCACGTTTCATCTGTCGTTCGCCGGATCCATTGAAAATTGTTTGTTTTGCGGCCGGAGAAAACGGACAAAGTAACGTTTTTTGTGTACGTCCGTCGTTTGCTCGAATGGAAGCCTATGGGCGCCAGATCCGTTAAATGATGGAATCCGGCGAAGGATTCCATTTTTTTTAACTGGGCATGCTTCGATTTATTTAGGATCCAATTAGTCGGATCAGCTAGTCAGATCCCGAGAAAAAAGGAATCCTTCACATCAGTTTTTCACAATCTGCGACGGATCCAATGATCGGTCAAGCCAACGGATTGTGACTGACAGCAAAAAACTGATGTGTAAAAGGAGCCTTAGTGGGAAAAACTGCAGAAAAAAACAGTTGACAAAATTGACATGCTGTGTTTAAAAAAAATATTAATATATAAAATATAAAAAAATATAAATATATTAAACCTCATTAATTTTGTTGTTATACGGTAAAGTGCTACATTTTTTATGCCCTCCCCCAAAAAAAGAAAACGCATGAAAAAATCCCTAAAAAATGCTATGTGTGAACAAGCCCTTAAGAGTGAAAGAAGAAAGCACAACCTTATATTTACTAGCTTAAATTCATAATTCAGTATGTTTTGTTCCGAGTCTTTGAATAATTCTCGCTATACATGAATTGCTCTATACACACCTTCACTCTCAGCGCGAAACACGAATATTCTGTGCTTTGTGACCACTTCAAACTTGTTCTCCTTGGTTGATCGAGCCATTTCAATGGAGGTCAAGGGGATCACACCTTTAGAATATATGTCCTAAAAAACAAACGGGGTACAATATGCTCATGCTGAATACTGATAGACGTCGGGGGGCGGGGGAGATTATTGCACGGTTGTAGATTTGTGACTTTGTGCCATATTTGTCCTCTTTATTTGATAGTGATAGGAAAGGTGAAAAAACACCCAGAGACCACCACAACTTATGTTTTTTTTACAGCAGAGTATTTTTGACCTCACTGTGCTCTTTTTGTGTCTTCAAGTTTCTTGGTGGTGTGTGAACAGGTTCCTACAGACTTGTTCAATGTGCCAGTAGCCCATGTGTTTCTGGTTCTATAATTGTTCTCTTGTTTCTACAAGACTGGGGAGTCCACCACCACTCCTCTGTGGGTCAGGCCGGCTTCACATTCAGCGTATGAAAATACGGTCCGTATATTACGGCTGTAATACGCTGAAAAGTCCCGAAAATAGTGGTCCGTAGCCCCTCCACAGGCAGGGTGTTTCAGCGTTTTTTGCGCATGGCATCCTCCGTATGTAATCCGCATGGCATCCGTACTGCGTGTTTTTATCGCAGGCTTGCAAAACCGACATACGGCTATACAAGGAATCCATGTGTAAAAAAAAACAAAAAACATATATACTGTATATATATATATATATATATATATATGTCAGTAGACACATATATGTATATATATTAATATTTCATCCAGCGCGATGTAGCAGAAAGCCGGTAATTCAATTACCGGCTTTTGCTTTCTCCTTCCTAAAACCCGACATGATATGAGACATGGTTTACATACAGTAAACCATCTCATATCCCCATTTTTTTTTGCAGATTCCACACTACTAATGTCAGTAGTGTGTCTATGCAAAATTTGGCCGTTCTAGCTAGTAAATTAAGGGGTTAAATGGCTGAAAAAATTGGCGTGGGCTCCCGCACAATTTTCTCTGCCAGAGTAGTAAAGCCAGTGACTGAGGGCAGATATTAATAGCCTGGAGAGGGTCCACGGTTATTGGCCCCCCCTGGCTAAAAACACCTGCCCCCAGCCACCCCAGAAAAGGCACATCTGGAAGATGCGCCTATTCTGGCACTTGGCCACTCTCTTCCCATTCCCGTGTAGCGGTGGGATATAGGGTAATGAAGGGTTAATGCCACCTTGCTATTGTAAGGTGACATTAAGCCAAATTAATAATGGAGAGGCGTCAATTATGACACCTATCCATTATTAATCCAATACTAGTAAAGGGTTACAAAAAATACACAAACACATTATTAAAAATTATTTTAATGAAATAAAAACAAAGGTTGTTGTAATATTTTATTGAACGCCCAATCCAATGACTGAAGACCCTCGTTCTGTAACAAAAAAAACATAATAAACCAACAATATCCTTACCTTCCGCAGATCTGTAAAGTCCAACGATGTAAATCCATCTGAAGGGGTTAAAATATTTTGCAGACACGAGCTTTGCTAATGCAACGTTGCTCATGTCTGCAAAACCCCGGAAAATGAAGGTAAAGTAGGTCAATGACCTATATTTACCTGCATTTGCGGTGAGGCGCCCTCTGCTGGCTGTTCCTAGATCGTGGGAACTTTCCTAGAAAGCTCCCAGGCTCGAGTTCATAAGAGGTGCCCTCTGCTGGTTGTCCTCATATGAAGTCGAGCCAGGGAGCTTTCTAGGAAAGTTCCCACAATCTAGGAACAGCCAGCAGAGGGCGCCTCACCGCAAATGCAGGTAAATATAGGTAAGGTAAGGTTATTGTTGGTTTATTATGTTTTTTTTGTTACAGAACGAGGGTCTTCAGTCATTGGATTGGGCGTTCAATAAAATATTACAACAACCTTTGTTTTTATTTCATTAAAATAATTTTTAATAATGTGTTTGTGTATTTTTTTAACCCTTTCCTAGTATTGAATTAATAATGGATAGGTGTCATAATTGACGCCTCTCCATTATTAATTTGGCTTAATGTCACCTTACAATAGCAAGGTGGCATTAACCCTTCATTACCCCATATCCCACCGCTACACGAGAATGGGAAGAGAGTGGCCAAGTGCCAGAACAGGCGCATCTTCCAGATGTGCCTTTTCTGGGGTGGCTGGGGGCAGATGTTTTTAGCCAGGGGGGGGCCAATAACCATGGACCCTCTCCAGGCTATTAATATCTGCCCTCAGTCACTTTTGTGCGGGAGCCCACGCCAATTTTTTCCGCCATTTAACCCCTTATTTTACTAGCTAGAACGGCCAAATTTTGCATATACACACTACTAAGTAACATTAGTAGTGTGGAATATGCAAAAAAAATGGTGATATGAGATGGTTTACTGTGTGTAAACCATGTCTCAAATCATGTCGGGTTTAGGAAGGAGAAAGCAAAAGCCGGTAATTGAATTACCGGCTTTAAAGCTGTCTAGCGCTGGAAGAAATATTAATATATATATATATATATATATATATGTGTGTCTCACTGACATATATACTGTATATATATACCTATTCTATGTGTACACATTTATTCTACCTATTCTACTGGAAGCTGTCAGTGTGATTTTACTGTACACCGCAATGAATTGCCGGCTTTGCTCGCTAACACCGCTGCGTATTTCTCGCAAGTCACACTGCTGGTCCGTGTGTAATCCGTATTTTTGGGGCTTCCATAGACTTTCATTGACATTTTATTTGCGCAATACGGTGACAAACGCAGCATGCTGCGATTTTCTACGGCCGTAGAAAGCCGTATAATACTGATCAGGAAAATACGGCAGATAGGAGCAGGGGCATAGAGAATAATTGTGCCGTTTGCTTTGCGAGTTTTACGGACGTAGTTTCTGCGCTCTTACGTCCGTAAAACTTGCAAGTGTGAAGCCGGCCTCATTTGCATTTAAGCTGATCCATCCAGCATGTCCACATGGATATTCCTTCTCTGAACCCTGCTTATACAGGTACTATACAGATGATCAGGTTTTAAATACATCAGATAGGGATTATATACATTAGGTAGGACTGCTATATATGGGTATACCTTGACGATTGGTGGAGCAGCTTAGTATACATTTTTTTGCAAAAAAACGTATCAACTAAATACCCTGTTTTTTCCATCTTTCGACAAGCACTTGCTTATTACTGTGATTTTTTTTTTACAACAGATTATTTTTGACCTCACTGTGCTCTTTTTGTGTCTTTATGTGAATGGAAGTGGGTAGGTGAGACCATCGGTTAAAGCTAAACTTATACAGAATAGTCTAAAACTGGGAACTTTACAGTCACCCAGGATTGCTATCTTCCTCTTTAAAAAGTAGATTGGTGTGTAGCATTTGATTATGAAGAGTTGTTAAAAAGTTACTAAAAAAAAAAGGAAATGTTGTGAAATTAAAACAAAAAACAAACAACACAAAAAACAACTCTTAAGTTAGAGACACAATACTGTTTTCTCTCCATCTGAAAAAAACGGTCCGATTAGGCTAATCACACTATGACCAGAGTTTGATCAGAGCTGGATCCGATTTTCTCGTAGATGGAGAGAAAAAAGATGTTTTTCCACCTTCTCCATTCTGTCAGTCCATGAAAATTGGCTGCACTCAGATGTCATTTAATAGCAGTCCAATTTTTTTCCTGGACGCATAGACATGAATGGGCAGTTGCCATTCAATTCTCAGAAGCAAATTGTGCATGCTGCAATTTTTTTTTTCTCTGACCACTTGGTCTGAAGCAAAAATCTGACATGTGCATAGCGCCAAAGAATAACATGGGTACGAGTGCTATTCATAAAAAGCACAGATGGCACTTGTCCCATATAAAAGGTCGCATCCATAAGCCCTTAGGCCAGGTTCACACCATCGTATTTTCCGCCCAAGTGTGATCCGACAAAACATCGGAATGCACTTGGATCAATGTTAATCTATGGAGCCGCGCCCACGTCTGATTTTTCTGCTTGGACAGAGCCGGTCTTAAGAAAAAAGTTGCATCATGGCTAAGATTGATCCGATTATTGGATTGCGGTCAGTCTATGAGTGGGTGGAAATCATCCGACTGCACTCAGATGACATCTGAGTTCAGTCTGATTTATGCACACTGAAGAAGATGGAAAAATGTTACTCTCCATTTTCTCCACAGTGTGCTATAATTCTCTTGAGAGAACCGTATCACACTACTACATGTCTCTACAATACAACATTTGCAATTTTTTTTCTGCAACATTTCATTATGTTCAAGCAAGTACAACATTCCCTCATAAAGGTCTATAGTATTTATTAGTGATATTATAAACATCAATGTAATGAGTGCAGAGCCCGATGCATGTCCTGCATTTGTCTATTTGTTATGTTTAAAGTGACAGATTTGATACAGAAATGATTGGGAATGTAAATCTCTTCCATACACTAGAATGGGGATGTTTCTGGTACATGGATTTTTACATTGTGGCCGGCTGTCAGTCAGGGCCAGGACGCAGATACAGCCGCCGCTCTATATTCTCAGGGCAGTGACTGATCCCGCGCCGGTGCTGCCCCTGTGACTGAAAGCGGGAATAAAGTTAATTTTCTCCCTGCAGCGTTCAGGTAAACGCAGGCTCCGGGCAGGTAAGTAATGCTATTAACCTTCAGATTAACCCCATATCTGGAGTTTTTCTCGTGACAGGTTACCTTTAAAGAGACTAAAGAATGGTGCCGACAGTAAATTGATTAATACCAGTGGGTGACCTGTAAAGATTACCTGAGGTTAGGGCCTCCTCCTTAGGCATGGCAACAGAAAAGAACAGAAAAATTAATGAAAATTGGAAAGAAAGTGATGTTTAAGATAAATGGGTTAGAAAGGCCAATAGATGTTACCTAGACTGATATAGTACAACAAAAAAACAGGTGAGAGGAACAGTAGGAAAAGAGAAGCTGGAAACCCTTGTGCATTTACATTAAAGGGAATATATCAGTAGGAAAAACCCTCCTAAGTCGTCTATATGGGCATGTAGGCCATAGGAAGCTGAATAAATTCATACCTTGATAACGGTGATCTGATGTCAGATCCCAAAGAAATCTACTTTCTTCTTAAAATGTAAATGAGCTGCTAAGATCCATGGGCAGGGCACAGATCTCCCATAGAATCTGCCTCCAGAGCTTATTTTATGTATGCTGATATCCCATATGTGGGGGTAAACCACTGTTTAAGCGCATGGCAGGGCTCGGAAGGGAAGGAGCGCCGTTTGACTTTTCAATGCAAAATTTGCTGGAATTGAGATTGGACACCATGTCGCGTTTGGAGAGCCCCTGATGTGCCTAAACATTGAAATCCCCCACAAGTGACACCATTTTGGAAAGTAGACCCTCTAAGGAACTTATCCAGATGTGTGGTGAGCACTTTGAACCCCCAAGTGGTTCACAGAAGTTTATAATGCAGAGCCATAAATTTAAAAAAACCATATTTTTTTCACAAAAATGATCTTTTCGCCCCATATTTATTTTCCCAAGGGTAACAGGAGAAATTGGACGCCAAAACTTGTTGTGCAATTGATCCCGAGTAAGCTTATACCCCGTATGTGGGGGTAAACCACTGTTTGGGTGCATGGCAGAGCTCGGAAGGGAAGGAGCACCATTTTAATTTTTCAACGCAGAATTGGCTGGAATTGAGATCAGACGCACAAGTGACCCCATTTTGGAAACTAGACCACCCAAGGAACTTATCTAGATGTGTGGTGAGCACTTTGAACCCCCAATTGTTTCACTAAAGTTTATAATGTAGAGCCGTGAAAATTAAAAAATTATTTTTTCCACAAAAATGATCTTTTAGCCCGCAATTATTTATTTTGCCAAGGGTATCCAGAGAAGTTGGACCCCAAATGTTGTTGTGCAATTTGTCCTGAGTACGCTGATACCCCACATGTGGGGGGGAACCACCATTTGGGCGCATGGCAGAGCTCAGAAGGGAAGGAGCACCGTTTTACTTTTTCAACGCAAAATTGGCTGGAATTGAGATCAGACGCCATGTCGCATTTGGAGAGCCCCTGATGTGCCTAAACAGTGGAAACCCCCAATTCTAACTCCAACCCTAACCCCAACACTCCCCTAACCCTAATCCCAACCCTAACCATATCCCTAACAACACCTCTAACCCGAACATAACCCTAATCCCGACCCTAACCACACCCCTAACCCCAACACACCCCTAACTCTAATCCCAACACTAACCCCAACCTTAAATGTAATCCAAACCCTAACCTCAACTCTAGCCCCAACCCTAATTCTAACTTTAGCCCCAACCCTAACCCTAATGGAAAATGGAAATAAATAATTTTTTTTAATTTTATTATTTTTCCCTAACTAAAAGATGATGGGGGGGGGGGGGGTTGGGGGGATTTAAAGCGGATTTTTATGATTGGCTGCTGTTACACACTAAAAGACACTTTTCATTGTAAAAAATAGTTTTTGCATCATCACATTTTGAGAGCTATAATTTATCCATATTTTGGCCCACAGAGTTATCTGAGGTCTTGTTTTTTTGCGGGATGAGTTGAAGTTTTTATTGGCACCATTTTTGGGCACATGACTTTTTTTTATCACTTTTTATTCCGATTTTTGTGGGGCAGACTGAACAAAAACCAGCTATTCCTGCTTTTTTTTTTGGGGGGGGGGCCTTTATACCGTTTTGCGTGTGGTAATATTGATAAGGCAGTTTTATTCTTTGGGTTGGTACGATTACATACGATTACCGCGATATCTCATTTATATCTTTTTTTTTATGTTTTTGCGCTTTTACCCAATAAAAACTATTTTATATAAAACATAATTGTTTTTGCATCACTTTATTCTGAGAGCTATAACTTTTTTATTTTTCTGCTGATGGAGCTGTATGGCAGCTTTGTTTTTTGCGGGACAGTATGACGTTTTCAGTGGTATTATTTTTATTTATATCTGTCTTTTTGATCGTGTTTTATTGCACTTTTTGTTTGGCGGTATGATGACAAAGCGTTGTTTTTTGCCTCTTTTTTTTACGGTGTTCCCTGAAGGGGTTAACTAGTGGAATAGTTTTAGAGAGCGGGTCGTTATGGAGGCGGCGATACCAAATATGTTTATTGTGGTTGTTTTTTTTTTTTTTAAATTACATAAATAAATGTATTTATTGGAAAAATATATATATTTTTTTCTTTATTTGGGGATTTATTTTTTAATTTTTTAAGGCAATACACCAAATACCAAAGTCAACTGCTTAACAGGCAATGCAATATACCAAAGACAACTGCTTTAAAGGCAATGGATACTTAAAGTCCTGCGATGCCTGCGCATGAGGAAAGAGACGTAGCAAATCAAAAAAGCTATACTACATTTCGAATTGGAGGTATTTGCTAACATTATTATTACACCTACTACATATTGGGATATGATCTCGGAGATGGGAATACCTCTATAATAATGAAGGTGTCATGGAACTCATGAGAATGGCTACCTTTCAAACAATGATGGCCTATCTTAAGGTAAAAAGTAAAAAATGATTGCGCCAAGATGAACCGTAGTATTAATTATTTACATACCTTGTCGTTACTGAAATACATTAGATTCTTGCCATCAAATTTTACAAATCGTTTTTGAAAGACGTAGTTCCTGCAAAAAAACAGCAGTATCAGTATGAATGAGGTTATCAATATGTGCGTATTGTATATGTACATTTTTTAAGTACACGTATGGTCTAACTATGGCTCGGTCTCCAAACCTTGTAAACTTTACCTGCCTGTGATGTTCGGCAGCCAAGCGCAAACCTAACTATTTGGTAAAGAGCAATATAAAAATGAGCCTTTTTGTGCAGTGGATACGTAAAAGAAGGGCTTTCTGGGATACACACTCTAAAGTGAACCTGTCACCAGGTTTTCCCAATATAAAGTACGGCCACCATCTTTAAGGCTTCTTTTGCAGCATGCTAGTAAGCTGTATGTAAGTCCCCAATCGCCTCTGCATAGCACAAAAAAAGCCCCTTTAATATACCCACATACGGTGCGGTGCGGTTCAATGTGCATCTCTGTTCTTGATCCGGCAACTTCTCTCTTCTTAAGATTGCCGTCCACCTTTCCTGCGTCGACCATCGCGCTCCTGCGCAGGCGCACTACTCTCTGCCCTGTTGAGTAGAGCACTTAAGGTACTGTAGTGTGCATGCGCCGACTTTACTTCTGGGCCATCGGCGCTCTTTGGGTTTTCCTGGCGCATGCACACTACAGTATTTTGCTCTGTCCTCGGCAGTGTAGATGTACATCCATGCAGGAGTACAATGGAGGACACTGTATGGATGATTAAGGATGCATCATCCACATCAAGCAGGGAAGGAGGACCGCGATCATAAGAAGAGGTGAGGCTCCGAATCAAGACCAGGGACGCCCATCAGACAAGACCGCGCCGTCTGTGAGTATAATAAAAGGAATTTCTTGTGTAATGCATAGGGGATTGGGGACATACATACAGCATACCACAATGCTGTAAAAGAGGCCTTAAAAGTGGTGGCCGTACTTTATATGGGGAAAACCACCTGGTGAATGTCAGCTAAAAGAAACTGGCTGACCAACCAATGTGTGTGATGGTGTCACAACTCTTCCAATTGGCAAGTGTTGGGAGAAACCAGGGATTCGAGCTTCAGGAGGCTAATTTGCATATTCCAGGTGCCTTCTGGGAGAAGCGAAGTCTCCCTAAGCTAGAAGATCGTTGGGTACAGCCGGGACCAGCTGCTTCGAAAGCATCACCAAACCAGGGATTCGAGCTTCAGGAGGCTAATTTGCATATTCCAGGTGCCTTCTGGGAGAAGCGAAGTCTCCCTAAGCTAGAAGATCGTTGGGTACAGCCGGGACCAGCTGCTTCGAAAGCATCACCAAACCAGGGATTCAAGCTTCAGGAGGCTAATTTGCATATTCCAGGTGCCTTCTGGGAGAAGCGAAGTCTCCCTAAGCTAGAAGATCGTTGGGTACAGCCGGGACCAGCTGCTTCGAAAGCATCACCAAACCAGGGATTCAAGCTTCAGGAGGCTAATTTGCATATTCCAGGTGCCTTCTGGGAGAAGCGAAGTCTCCCTAAGCTAGAAGATCGTTGGGTACAGCCGGGACCAGCTGCTTCGAAAGCATCACCAAACCAGGGATTCAAGCTTCAGGAGGCTAATTTGCATATTCCAGGTGCCTTCTGGGAGAAGCGAAGTCTCCCTAAGCTAGAAGATCGTTGGGTACAGCCGGGACCAGCTGCTTCGAAAGCATCACCAAACAATTTTTGCCTGTAGGACATTATTGCAAGAGAGCTTGGCTGAGTAGATTACACAAGAAGGAAAACACACAGCAAGTCAGCAGGATCTAGGAGCAACATGGCAGATGTGACAACCTACATGGTGAGCTGCAGCATGTGCTACATGTTCACAGATCGACCAGAAGAAGAATCCAATTTCACCTGTCAGAAGTGTAGACTAGTGGCCCTTTTAGAAGAAAAGGTGCGGGGTCTGGAAGAAAGAATAGCAACTTTGAAACTCATCAAAGAGAATGAAGACTTTCTAGACAGAACAGAAGCATCTCTACTGGTCACAGAAGGTGCAAAAAGTGTCAGAGAACCTCCAAAAGCAGATGAGTGGAAGCATGTGACCAAAAGAAGCAAGAAGACCATGGAGAAATCACCAACCACACAACTGAAGAACCGATATCAAATCTTTGTAGAGGATGAAGATGGCACACCTAAGAATGAAGCAATACCAGCAAGCAAAAAAGAAAAGGGCACACAGCAACAAGTGACAGCAAAAAGTACAGCCAAGAAGCAACGAAGAGTGGTGGTGGTGGGAGACTCACTACTGAGAGGCACAGAAGCAGCCATCTGCAGACCGGACATAACTGCAAGAGAAGTATGCTGCCTTCCAGGTGCGATGATCAAGGATGTGACCGATAGGATACCAAAGCTCTTCAGCTCCAAGGACGTCCACCCATTTCTTCTGATACATGTTGGCACCAATGACACGGCAAGGAAGGACCTACCGACAATCTGCAAGGACTTTGAAGAGTTGGGGAAGAAAGTAAAGGAACTGGATGCACAGGTAGTTTTTTCTTCTATCCTTCCAGTAGATGGGCATGGCACCAGGAGATGGAACAGGATCCTTGATGCAAACAACTGGCTAAGACGATGGTGCAGACAACAAGGATTCGGATTCCTGGACCACGGTGTGAATTACTTGTACGATGGACTCCTCGCCAGAGACGGACTACACCTCAACAAACCTGGGAAACACACATTCGCCAGAAGACTCGCTACACTCATCAGGAGGGCGTTAAACTAGAAGAAGAGGGGACGGGAAGAAAAACATTAGACTCGAACAAAGACGACCCAGGAAAACATACTCAGAAGGGAGGTAAGAACATTTCTAAAACAATCCACAGTGAGGAGATTGGAACAAAACAAAATCCTCTAAACTGCATGCTCGCAAACGCCAGAAGCCTGACAAACAAGATGGAAGAACTAGAAGCAGAAATATCTACAGGTAACTTTGACATAGTGGGAATAACCGAGACATGGTTAGATGAAAGCTATGACTGGGCAGTTAACTTACAGGGTTACAGTCTGTTTAGAAAGGATCGTAAAAATCGGAGAGGAGGAGGGGTTTGTCTCTATGTAAAGTCTTGTCTAAAGTCCACTTTAAGGGAGGATATTAGCGAAGGAAATGAGGATGTCGAGTCCATATGGGTTGAAATTCATGGAGGGAAAAATGGTAACAAAATTCTCATTGGGGTCTGTTACAAACCCCCAAATATAACAGAAACCATGGAAAGTCTACTTCTAAAGCAGATAGATGAAGCTGCAACCCATAATGAGGTCCTGGTTATGGGGGACTTTAACTACCCGGATATTAACTGGGAAACAGAAACCTGTGAAACCCATAAAGGCAACAGGTTTCTGCTAATAACCAAGAAAAATTATCTTTCACAATTGGTGCAGAATCCAACCAGAGGAGCAGCACTTTTAGACCTAATACTATCTAATAGACCTGACAGAATAACAAATCTGCAGGTGGTTGGGCATTTAGGAAATAGCGACCACAATATTGTGCAGTTTCACCTGTCTTTCACTAGGGGGACTTGTCAGGGAGTCACAAAAACATTGAACTTTAGGAAGGCAAAGTTTGAACAGCTTAGAGATGCCCTTAATCTGGTAGACTGGGACAATATCCTCAGAAATGAGAATACAGATAATAAATGGGAAATGTTTAAGAACATCCTAAATAGGCAGTGTAAGCGGTTTATACCTTGTGGGAATAAAAGGACTAGAAATAGGAAAAACCCAATGTGGCTAAACAAAGAAGTAAGGCAGGCAATTAACAGTAAAAAGAAAGCATTTGCACTACTAAAGCAGGATGGCACCACTGAAGCTCTAAAAAACTATAGGGAGAAAAATACTTTATCTAAAAAACTAATTAAAGCTGCCAAAAAGGAAACAGAGAAGCACATTGCTAAGGAGAGTAAAACTAATCCCAAACTGTTCTTCAACTATATCAATAGTAAAAGAATAAAAACTGAAAATGTAGGCCCCTTAAAAAATAGTGAGGAAAGAATGGTTGTAGATGACGAGGAAAAAGCTAACATATTAAACACCTTCTTCTCCACGGTATTCACGGTGGAAAATGAAATGCTAGGTGAAATCCCAAGAAACAATGAAAACCCTATATTAAGAGTCACCAATCTAACCCAAGAAGAGGTGCGAAACCGGCTAAATAAGATTAAAATAGATAAATCTCCAGGTCCGGATGGCATACACCCACGAGTACTAAGAGAACTAAGTAATGTAATAGATAAACCATTATTTCTTATTTTTAGTGACTCTATAGTGACAGGGTCTGTTCCGCAGGACTGGCGCATAGCAAATGTGGTGCCAATATTCAAAAAGGGCTCTAAAAGTGAACCTGGAAATTATAGGCCAGTAAGTCTAACCTCTATTGTTGGTAAAATATTTGAAGGGTTTCTGAGGGATGTTATTCTGGATTATCTCAATGAGAATAACTGTTTAACTCCATATCAGCATGGGTTTATGAGAAATCGCTCCTGTCAAACCAATCTAATCAGTTTTTATGAAGAGGTAAGCTATAGACTGGACCACGGTGAGTCATTGGACGTGGTATATCTCGATTTTTCCAAAGCGTTTGATACCGTGCCGCACAAGAGGTTGGTACACAAAATGAGAATGCTTGGTCTGGGGGAAAATGTGTGTAAATGGGTTAGTAACTGGCTTAGTGATAGAAAGCAGAGGGTGGTTATAAATGGTATAGTCTCTAACTGGGTCGCTGTGACCAGTGGGGTACCGCAGGGGTCAGTATTGGGACCTGTTCTCTTCAACATATTCATTAATGATCTGGTAGAAGGTTTACACAGTAAAATATCGATATTTGCAGATGATACAAAACTATGTAAAGCAGTTAATACAAGAGAAGATAGTATTCTGCTACAGATGGATCTGGATAAGTTGGAAACTTGGGCTGAAAGGTGGCAGATGAGGTTTAACAATGATAAATGTAAGGTTATACACATGGGAAGAGGGAATCAATATCACCATTACACACTGAACGGGAAACCACTGGGTAAATCTGACAGGGAGAAGGACTTGGGGATCCTAGTTAATGATAAACTTACCTGGAGCAGCCAGTGCCAGGCAGCAGCTGCCAAGGCAAACAGGATCATGGGGTGCATTAAAAGAGGTCTGGATACACATGATGAGAGCATTATACTGCCTCTGTACAAATCCCTAGTTAGACCGCACATGGAGTACTGTGTCCAGTTTTGGGCACCGGTGCTCAGGAAGGATATAATGGAACTAGAGAGAGTACAAAGGAGGGCAACAAAATTAATAAAGGGGATGGGAGAACTACAATACCCAGATAGATTAGCGAAATTAGGATTATTTAGTCTAGAAAAAAGACGACTGAGGGGCGATCTAATAACCATGTATAAGTATATAAGGGGACAATACAAATATCTCGCTGAGGATCTGTTTATACCAAGGAAGGTGACGGGCACAAGGGGGCATTCTTTGCGTCTGGAGGAGAGAAGGTTTTTCCACCAACATAGAAGAGGATTCTTTACTGTTAGGGCAGTGAGAATCTGGAATTGCTTGCCTGAGGAGGTGGTGATGGCGAACTCAGTCGAGGGGTTCAAGAGAGGCCTGGATGTCTTCCTGGAGCAGAACAATATTGTATCATACAATTATTAGGTTCTGTAGAAGGACGTAGATCTGGGGATTTATTATGATGGAATATAGGCTGAACTGGATGGACAAATGTCTTTTTTCGGCCTTACTAACTATGTTACTATGTTACTATGTTACTAATATGCCCACACATAAATTCACACAAAATTCTTAATTCATGAGTAAAATCTGTAATCAGTGAATATAGACGTTTCCATTACTGAGATAGAATCAGCAGCAACCGTCATCTATTACATAGAAGGAAGGAGGGACAGGGAGATGCTCGGCCTCTAGCTCCTCCCTCCTCCCATCTCCATAGAACTTTATAGGAACCAATTGTCATCTCCTATCTCAGTAGAGGGAAGGTTTGTATTCAATGAAGACAGACTGTACTCGGGATTTGAGCATAAAAGATAAGTCCTGGTGGAGGAAGAAGCACATTTCTTTCATAAGATATACTACAAAGTTTCTTATATTCATGTGTATTGATATATGAAATAAAAATCAAGATGTAAAGCATCGTGGCACATAATGTCGATTCACTCAAAGTAGATTTAGGGGTATGTGCTAATATTGCATCTTATGTACACAGTAAGACGGAAGCTACCGGATGGTGACATCATACTGGGCCCATAACACATCATATATCCCCATTGCAGCAAGTTGCAAAGTGTCATTACAAGAAGCAAATTGGGCATCCAACTCACCCTTGAGGAGAGAGCTTATCTAGCCACCCACTGAGCACTGGCCGAGACTTGTCCTGCATGGATGTGAAGCTGGCATATGGCGATATGGTCAAGTCATCAAGTATTTCATCTTTGTACAAGTCTGAAGGAAGACTAAACCGCTTGTTGTCTGCAGGAGAGTCCACAGTGGAGTAACCTTCCTGCTCATTGTGAATAATTTGTGTGATTCGCTGAGTTTTTCCCTCTTCGTCATCACTCTTCCTCTCCTTAGTCGCTTCACCGATACTCCTGTAAGAAAACAATATAATACTGTGTTTTCTATTTCAACTTACTGCAATTGTAAAAAATTCCTTAGACTTTCTTTCTTCTCACAACAGATGGGAGTCCGGGACACTTTCATTTTCGCATTGTCACATTTTAAGTCCCTAAACATTTTAGATTAAAATCGGTTGAACCCCCAGATATTAGTGCGATCAGTCGAAAATGAATGTTTGACCAGTTGTTTGACATTCGACCCTCCTGTTTGGGAGATACGTCAATGCCAAAGCTTTCTGGCAGCAGCTTTTTCTGCTTTTGGCTCATTGCACGTTCATGTGTATTGCTGAAACAAGAGAAACTGCCATCAAATGTGTAGAGAGCTTTAGAGCTGAACCTTGTTCTTTAGATCTTTATCAATGTATTTTTCTTATTTCTCATCTACTACATAATTGTCTAAGGGTCACTTCCGTCTGTCTGTCTTTCTGTCTGTCTTTCTGTCTGTCACAGATATTCATTGGTCGCGGCCTCTGTCTGTCATGGAAATCCAAGTCGCTGATTGGTCGGGGCAAAACAGCCACGACCAATCAGCGATGGGCACAGTCCGGAAGAAAATGGCCGCTCCTTCCTCCCCGCAGTCAGTGCCCGGCTTCCGCATACTCCCGTCCGGTCAGCGCTCACACAGGGTTAATGTCAGCGTTGACCGCGGTGTAACGCACTCGGTTAACGCTGCTATTAACCCAGTGTGACCAACTTTTTACTATTCATGCAGCATGAATAGTAAAAAGATCTAATGTTAAAAATAATAAAAAAAATAAAAAAGTTATATAATCACCCTCCGGTGGCCCCCGGATCGAAGCGGTTACCGACGCTCCTCGCGACGCCCTGGTGACAGCTCCATGCATTGCGGTCTCGCGAGATGATGACGTGCGGTCTCGCGAGACCGCTACGTCATCATCTCGCGAGACCACAATGCACTCTTCAGACCGGAGCGCACGAGAAGCGTAGGTAACCGCTTCGATCCGGGGGCCAACGGAGGGTGAGTATATAACTTTTTTTTATTTTAATTCTTTTTTTAAACAGAGATATGGTGCCCACATTGCTATAGACTGCGTGGGCTGTGCAATATACTACATGGACTGTGCTATATACTACGTGGGCTGCGCAATATACAACGTGGGCTGCGCAATATACAGCGTGGGCTGCGCAATATACTACGTGGGCTGCGCAACATACAACGTGGGCTGTGCAATATACTACATGGGCTGCACAATATACAACGTGGGCTGCGCAATATACAATGTGGGCTGCGCAATGTACTACGTGGGCTGCGCAATATACAATGTGGGCTGCGCAATGTACTACGTGGGCTGCGCAATATACTACGTGGGCTGCGCAATATACAACGTGGGCTGCACAATATACTACGTGGGCTGCACAATATACTACGTGGGCTGCGCAATGTACTCCGTGGGCTGAGCAATGTACTCCATGGGCTGGGCAATATTCTACGTGGGCTGCGCAATATACAACGTGGGCTGCGCAATATACAACGTGGGCTGCGCAATATACTACGTGGGCTGCGCAATATACAATGTGGGCTGCGCAATATACAACGTGGGCTGCGCAATATACTACGTGGGCTGCGCAATATACAATGTGGGCTGCGCAATGTACTACGTGGGCTGCGCAATATACAATGTGGGCTGCGCAATATACAACGTGGGCTGCGCAATATACTACGTGGGCTGCGCAATATACAATGTGGGCTGCGCAATATACAATGTGGGCTGCGCAATATACAACGTGGGCTGCGCAATATATAATGTGGGCTGCGCAATGTACTACGTGGGCTGCGCAATATACAATGTGGGCTGCGCAATATACTACGTGGGCTGCGCAATATACAATGTGGGCTGCGCAATATACAACGTGGGCTGTGCAATATACTACGTGGGCTGCGCAATACACAATGTGGGCTGCGCAATATACAATGTGGGCTGCGCAATATACTATGTGGGCTGTGCAATATACAACGTGAGCTGAGCAATGTACTCCGTGGGCTGAGCAATGTACTCCGTGGGCTGGGCAATATTCTACGTGGGCTGCGCAATATACAATGTGGGCTGCGCAATATACAACGTGGGCTGCGCAATATACTACGTGGGCTGGGCAATATACTATGTGGGCTGCGCAATATACAACGTGGGCTGCGCAATATACTACGTGGGCTGTGCAATATACAACATGGGCTGCGCAATGTACTACATGGGCTGGGCAATATACTACGTGGGCTGCGCAATATACAACGAGTACTGCGTGGGCTGTGCAATATACTGCGTGGGCTGCACAATGCACTGCGTGGGCTGCGCAATATACTGCGTGGGCTGCGCAATGTACTGCGTGGGCTGTGCTATACACTATGCATACATATTCTAGAATACCCGATGCGTTAGAATCGGGCCACCATCTAGTAATTTAATAACCACAGACATGAAAGAGAATGTCCACTACCTGGATAACCACTTTTTTAAATAAAGTAACCCCCGTTCTAAAATATAAATAATATATTCTCAGCTCTCGCACTGATGCCGTCCCATCACAGTTTGCATCTTGTCTCCTGTGATATAATTATTAATATATTTCATGTAAGACCTGCAGAGAATCATGGCAATGTCAACCGAGCACCTAGATAACCAGTGCAGACAATACTAAAAGGGCGAAGGTGCGGATGGTGCGTTTATGTTAATCAAGGCCTCACACACCTTGATTGGGAGAAAAATTAAAAAAGGATAACTACTTAAAAGGTAACTGTATCACCAAGCAATCAAGTTACTTTTCAGTTAAGCTGTTCTGTGTGTGTACATGAGTAGTAACACTACATCTGGCCATTGTATGATTTCTTTGCTGCACTTTCACCAGTTTTTGCCTCCGTAAACTCTGCGTAATTAACAATTAATATATTGCTCTTTGTAGTTATTAATCCGCCAGTCAGAGTTGGGGAGAGGAGACTATCTGCTGTGAACTCTCCCATACACAGCACAGCACGCAGAGAGGGATTCTTGCTCTAATTTTTCGCTTTTTTTGCACACAAAGACAAGCTCAGGAGCAACATTGGGGATATAATATAGCGGTGCTGAACTGTTTAGATATGAATCAGTTCAGGAATGAGGTAAAAGACTTGTTAGAAAGTTCACCATGATATTTCTCTTTCTCCCTCTGCCTGTTTCCTCTCCCTGGACCTAACTCCTCCTTCCACCTCACCTCTAAATAAATTATTACCTGAGAAACATGGAGTTGAGCTGTTTTTCATAGTGAATGACAAGTTTAGGAGGCAGGGTGGGGGAGAAGAAGAGACAGCTAAGTGGGGAAGTAAGCTGATGTCTTGATTTCTCTGATAAGACATTTTATAAAGTTACTTCTACTCCCTTGTACTATTTATTTATGCAAAGTTTTCGAAAGTACAGTTCCATTTAAAAAAAAAAAAAAAAAAAACCTCTACATGTTGGGTATCGCGGTAATCATACTGACCTGAATAATCATGCGGCCTGGCTATTTTTTACCATTCATTGAATCCCATCATGACAAGACAAAAAACAATAGCAGAATTGCCCTATTTTCAACATGTCTCGTCACTTGATATTTTTGTATGGAAGAATGAATGGTGTCATCTAAAACTGCAACTCATCCTGCAAAAAAAATCAAGCCATCCGATGGAGAATTAAAAAAAAGGAGCTCTTGGAAGAAGGGGAGGAAAAAAAGAAAGTGCAAAAATTAAAATTGCCACATGCCCAAATACATGAGTTTGTTACCCTGCTAAAATCTCTGTACTCACCTAAACTCTCTCAAGGGACAAATTAATTTTTTTGGACACATGACATTTTCCTCTTTAAGGCACAGTCAGACGGCCGTATAACATGGACAACGATCACATAGCAATGCATGGACAAGCCGGCGAATCCCCTGGCCCGAGCCTGACAGCTGCATAGAATACAGGATAGCCGCCGTCAGGATAGCCGCCGGCCTGTCCGAGCACTGCAACGCAATTACCGTCCATGTTATACGGCCGTCATTAAAGATGCTATTCTTATTTATTCCCATTGAGGATCTAATTTTTCTTATAAAATTCCCTTGTCATTACATTCCCATCCCTTGCTTCAATATTATTAGTATCAGGAACATATGGCTCCTCCAAACCTCGGAGAAGTATTAGTCATATATAGAAAGTCTGATGCTGAGTGAACAAGTAGTAATCACTGTCAAGTGGAAGTAGAAAGTTCTTTTGACCCAATGTCCTAAAGTTATACTGAAAAAGTAATATTTTCCTTAAAGAGGTTGTCCCAAAAACAATTATATAGTATTAGTGAGCAAGAACAATCACTACTTGATTCACGGTCTACAACCCTTGTAGTAAATTAATGGATAGTTAGTGGAGCAGTGGTTGCACGTAAAGCTGCTCTCATGCAGAAGACTGTAGGCCCCCAAAGGTGCATCATTGGGGGTCTCAGCAGTCAAACCTCCATCAATCATACTTTTTTCATCTATCCTCTGCGTTAGTGAAAAAACATTAAACATTTTTCTCATATTCATATGTGGGCATCCAGTGGCAGCAGTTTGAGACCCTTTAAGACATAAACATTTCTGGAACCAAAATTTTCTTTTGAATCGTTCTTGCAGGAAGCTTGCATAGTTAGTTGATCTGTAATCTACTGCGATCAAGATCTGCATACTTCCTAATTTATCTGCTTCGCTTGCTTTTGTAGAAGGGGTATGTGGGGGTGATGTTGCAGAGCTGTCTTGTTCCTTCTTTCATATCACATGCTGTCTAATAAGATATTTTGCTTATGACAGGATCAGGGTTTAAAATACATCAGCAAATCTAAAATAACTCTGCCTATTTTATGCCCTTAATGTTGACTCTGGACCAATACAGTATATGCAGTCAGACTAACCTGGCATGACTTCTATCCTCTCCTGGAGTAAACATGGGCATGGTAGAACATGTCCGGATTTTGCCATTTTTGGTATCCTGTATTAAGAAAATAATGATAAAAATGAAAAAAAAGTTTAAAGTAATTTTAACATTCTAGATAATAAGCCTGATGAATATTACAATAATGTTCCATTGAAGGTGAATCTTTTCCTACCATTGTGCAGGCACTACAAAAAAAACAACAATAATTTCAAGGAACTATGTTCCGTTTGTCTATAAGGTGCCTGGTTGAAATCGACCATGTGCAGTATATTTCTAAAGTGATTACAAACCAATTTTGTAGCGTTGATTCCAGTGGTAAACCACCACCGGTCATGTATGCTCTAAGTTAGCAATATGTCAGAATCATATCATATTTTCAGGATACAGTTTAAAGGGAATCTGTCAGTAGGATAAACCCTTCTAAGCTATCTATATTGGGCATGCAGGTTATATAAAGTTGAATAAAATGATGCCTTGATATCTGCAATCCAATGTCTTATTTCAGAGATATCCACATTTTTCTTAAAATGTAAATGAGCTGTTAAGATCCATGGGCAAGACATAGATCTCAGATAGAATCTACTTTCAAAGTTCATCTTCAATTAAAGGAGAGTTACCAGTGTGAAGCATGTAATAACTGGGAGTCTGCTCTTCTGTCTCACACTGGTAACTCTTTTTATTTAAAATGTTTTCTGGAGGCAGATTTTCATAGAGATCTATGTTCAACCCATAGATCCTAACAGCTCATTTACATAATGTATTAAGAAAAATGAGGATTTTTCTGGAATAAGACATGAGATCGCAGATATAGAGGTATCATTTTATTCAACTTTCTATGACCTACATGCCCATATAGACGGCTTAGAAGGGTTGTCTTCCTAAAAGATTTCATTTAAAACCCTGTGATTAGACCAAATTTCATTAAATGAAAGATACCACCAGAAAATGATGGACCACAATAGTTTGCAATGGGGTCTGTTGAGATCTGCTGAGGTGTGTTCATAATTTTGATGAAAAAAATAGCTGTGCATACAATATATAATGATCTCGGCACGGTGGCGCAGTGGTTAGCACTACAGCCTTGCAGCGCTGGCGTCCTGGGTTCTAATCCCACCCAGGACAACATCTGCAAAGAGTTTGTATGTTCTCTCCGTGTTTGCGTGGGTTTCCTCCGGGCACTCCGGTTTCCTCCCACATTCCAAAGACATACTGATAGGGATTCTAGATTGTGAGCCCAATCGGGGACAGTGATGATAATGTGTGCAAACTGTAAAGCGCTGCGGAATATGTTAGCGCTATATAAAAATAAAGATTATTATTATTATTTATTATGATCTGTAATTTAATAGTTTGGCGGCAAGTACAGATGATGCACATGGTACAGTTACAATCAAAATTATTCAACCTGGCCCTGAAAGTTAGGCTTACTTTAAAAATGTTCTGCTGTTTACAATAAACCAATCACACATTAACAATTTAAATAATAGGGATGAGTGAACCTGAACTGGAAAGTTTGGGGTTCGTACCGTACTTCTAGTGTCCGGTACTGGACCCCGAACACAGACTTCTTACTGTATGTCCGGTTTTCTTGTTTGCGTCCGGATGTCTAATAAAGCTTGTTGAAGGGATGCAGTGCAGCCAAACAAGATTTAAGGCTGTGGACACTTCCGACTCCATCACAGCCATGTTAAGTAATAGCATGGCTGTGATTGGTTGGAAAGGTAATTAAAAAATAAAAAACAATGTGCGGTTCCCTTTCTTTTTAAAACCAAAGAAGGGAAAACAGACAGCTGTGGGCTGGTATTTTTAGACTAGGAAAAGTCAAATATCCATGGAGCTGGCCAGCCTATTAATATCAGCCCGCAGCTATCTGATTTGAACTAGCTGGTCATAAAAAATAGGGTGGACCCTAAAAAAAATGACGTTGGGTACCTTCTACTTTTATTAACTAGCTAAAGCAAAGCCAACAGCTGCAGGCTGATATTAATGGACTGGTAAAGGGCCATGGATATTGGCCCCCTCTCAGCCTAATAACACCAGCCTTCAGCTGCCCAAGAAATGGCGCATCCTTTAGATGTACCAATTCTGGCGCTTATCCTTGGCTCTTCCCGCTTGCCATGGTGCATTGCCAAGCAGTTTAATAGTTTATGGGGTTGATGTCAGCTGTGTAATGTCCTCTGACATCAAGCTCAGAGGTTAGAAATGGAGAGGCATCTATCAGACACCCCCATTACAAACCCTGTAGTAAAAAGTAATAAAGACACACACAGCGAAAAGTCCTTTAATTGTACTAATCTCTCCCTGACAACTACCATCTTTTACCCATTTATTAACATAAAAATAAACAAAGTAATCCTCACCATCCACCATTAATCCATAATGATGAGGTACCACAACAATCCCCGACTTTGCTACATCCAGATGGTGAGGTGAATGGTGACATTAGGAACATGACCAGTCACAACGCCAGCTGGAACACGCTGAGATTAGCTTGAGATTGCGGCTGCAGTGACGAGTGGTGACATAATTAAGGTAACCGCAGATCAACGGTGGCGGTTCTCATGGAAAGCTCTGTGTGAGCCGGCCTGTGAACTGAGGTAACCTTACTGTATGGTTACCTAAGTTCATAACGGCTGTTTCTCACGCTGCACAGCACCAGTGCTGGACTGATGAACGACAGCGAGTCCAGCACTCAGCACTCATCAGTCCGGCACTCGAGCTACCGTGAGACCCGCAGTTACTCGTGGTTATTTCTCACCGGCGTAACGTCATCGCCCATGAGAAATGACCTTGCATAAACTCTGCAGTCTCATTCTCACAGTCATGGCTTAGGGGTGTTGATGTTACTGACGTGATCGCCCATGAGAAAATCGATGTATGACGTGGGACCTAGTTGAATATCGTCGGATCTGCTGAGAAGTTTTTTTTAATTAATAAATGGGAAAACCAGGGAATGTGTGGGGGAGTCTTTATTCAAATAATATGTTTTTTTCCTTTGTGTGTGCATTTTTTTCGTTTAACTTACTGGGTTAGTAATGGGAGTGTCTATTAGATGTCTCTCGATTACTAACCTCAGGGCTTGATTTCAGCAGACATTATAACGCTTAAATTAAAGCAATAAACTATTACCCCACTTGCAAATGCACCAGGGCAAGCAGGAAAAGCCAAGGCTAAGTGCCAGAATTGGCGCATCTAATGCGCCATTTTTGGGGTGGCGGAGGAATGATGTTATTAGTCTTTGAGGGGGGTAATATCCATGACCCCTTCCCCGCCTATTAAGATCAGCCCGCAGCTGTCTGTTTAGCCTTTGCTGGTTATTAAAAATAGGGGGAAACCTCATCATTTTTGGGGGGGTCCCCCCTTTATAATAACCAGTAAAGGCTAACCAGACAGCTGTGAGCTGATATTAATTAGCTGGGAACCTTTATGGATATTGGCTTCTTCAAAGAAGCATAATACCAGCCCCCAGCAGCCTGCTTTCCCTCAGCTGTTTATTAAAAATAATGGGGACCCTATGTCATTTTTTTGGGGTCCCCCTTTTAATAACCAATAAAGGCTGTGCAGACAGCTGTGAGCTGTTATTAATAGGCTAGGAACCTTTATGGATATTGGCCCCTTCCCAGAATAATAACACCAGCTCACAGCTGTCTGTTTTTCTTAATAATATGATTTAACTATGGGTGGGTTTCAATGAATGGATGGATATTTACACAAGACATTGATAAAAATAGTCTACATTGACTTATATCGATTTTGGACTGTGTGTTGTCTAGCCTCTCATAATTCTATTGATTCTATGCAGCCAGTTGCGTAAAATATTTAACTCAATGTTTGCTGACTATTTTAAGAGATTTAAGTCATTCTTCTATGCACATTTGTTTGAAGGCTATTGTCCTGCTCTTATTACTATTATGCTTCCTTTTGCAGCCCCCTATACCTTACTACAACCATTTTACAGACCTCTTACAACACCAAAGTTCGGTTCCCCACTGACTTCTATTGGGTTTGGGGTCAAGTTCGGACCCAAGCCGAACTTCTAACTCGAGTTTGACTGAACCTGCTGAACCTGAACTTCCACGGGTTCGCTCATCACTACTAAACACAACTAATATAACGAGTGGTTTCCCCAATTTCAGCGCAAAATTCTTTTTTTCATGACTAATGAATTCTCAATATTGTTCAACGCCTTCATGTCAGGAATAGGAATTGCTTCAAAAAGGTTTTGTGTTATCAAACACAAGAGGAAGTAGAAGCTTGGAAATAATTGGATTTTCCAACTGGACAATGATCCCAAGCATACCACAAAGTCCACCAAGGCTTAGTTTCAGAGGAAGTTCTGGAAGATTTTGGAGTGGCCATCCCAGTTGTTTGACTTGAACCCTACAGAAAATCTTTGATGGAATTTGAAGAAGGTAGTTGCGGCATGCAAAACCAAGAATATTAGAGACCTGGAGGCCATTGCCCGTGAGAGCTAAGATTGGAAAGTGGAAAAAACCTTTGCATCATTTGTGTAGCAGGTCATAAATACGAAATACACTTGATATGAAGTGGTTAAATGATGATTCTGAGACTGCAGTATTCATTAAAAGTGGCATTGTGTGTTGATTTTAGAGAAACTACTTGTATTAGTTGAGTTGATTAAACTATCTAAATTGGTCTTGCCTGATTGTTTTATTGCGAACAGCAGAAAGTTTGTAAAAATCACTAATAAATCTAATTTACAATGGGGCTTGAAAAATTTAAATTGCAATTATATTAATGTGCTTTATTTGTATTTACCATGAAAACTGCAGGAATTCTCAGACTAAGTGATGTTCTCGAGAGAACTGAATCTCATAGAGAGGAGATAAATGAACCCAGTTTTAGAGGGGATAGCAAAAGAACAAAATGCAATCTCGATATATCTCCAGATTATTACCTTCGAGTCTTGTGTTTGAGAAAGGCGGTTAAAGAGAGTTTCACAATATGGGTTGATTGCCTCTGCAGATACTAAGTTAACAAAAAAAATAGATTTTAATAATTCTGTAAGAAACAAAGTCTAAGGTATGTATCTTTTGTGATGTTATTGATGACTTCTGTAGTTAACTCATCAATGTATAATACCATACAGTATACAATTCCAAACATTACATTTGATTGTTAAATTATGAATGAAATCAAGGAAGTGTTCATAATGATGAAACAAATACATTATTAATATATAATATTCTGACTTCTGTTGCTTTAAAGGTCACCTGAGAGGTGATACATGCTGCCTGAACATGTTGATGTTGTATAAGCAGAGACATGTCAATCACTGTCACGGGACGGGGAGAGGCTGCCGGGGACCTACCTATACGACTAGTACCCAGTGTGGCTCCGTCCCCGGCAGCTATCAAAAATATGGTTTTCTCTAAAAGTGTTTCAGAGTCAAACATACATGGCTGTGATCGTACAGCCAGTGGCTGATACATGCTGGCCACAGTTTGGGAAGCATGTATCACTTGTCAGGTTCTCTTATAAGGGGCTGTACAGTTTAGAAAATCAACATTTTACATACATTATTAGGTATATTACTTAATAGGTATGGGGTTTCCCGTTTAGGATCCTCATCTCATGGACAATGTCTACAATAGTGAGCCTTTTCATTGTGGAGGACATCATAAATGCATCAATGGGCATTGTGTGGTGCCTAATTACTGAGCAGGGGGATACTTTTCATTTTAAAGTTAAAGAGGTTGACCACTACTTTTACATTGATGAGCTATCCTTAGGTTAGGTCATCAATGTCTGATCAGCCAGGGTCCAACACCCTTGGCAATCAGATACTATTGTTGTTGATGGCGTCCACTGGCCGGAAATACTCACTTGCAGAGCTGTCTGTCTTCTGGTAGTGGCCGAGGCTTGATACTACAGAAACCTCCTCCTGTTCAAATCAATAGGATGCGGATATGTAGTACCCTGCAGCGGGTAACAGCTGATCGGTGGTGGTGCCGGGTGTTGGACCCCGACCGATCAGACATTAATGAACTGACTGTCACCATTCCTCTCGTCAAAGAGGTTTGTCCCTACATAGTTTGGTGCTGTAAGCACTGACAGAGCAATGTTGGTTTGTCGCCAAATGGTAAGGTCTAGTTGTCAATTTATTCATACATTTCTAGCAGGAATGAGAGGTTAATGTCACAATGTAGAGTTATAAGAAAGGATGCTCCATAATTCTTATTTCATGGGTAATTAATATTTACTCAGACACGAAAAGAGTAGTGACAGGTCTTTTTAATGCACTTTAGAGGGGCCAATACACATTAGATAATGGTTGGTTTGTGGATTGATCAGCTATTTCTCTTTATACCCCCATAGACAGGAATGCTTTGGCAGTATATCTTCGATGAGAACAGTAGAATCGGCCATTGGAATTAAAACAGAAGACTCCTTTTCTCCCCTGAAATCATTTGTGTGGAGAAAGTCAGGGGGCCCCATACACATTAGGTAGCCAGCTGATCCCGCTGATATTGGTAGCTTCATCCAACTTTAGTCTAACGTGTATGGAGACCTTAAGGCTATGGTTAGTCTACCGCATATCCTGTGAGCCAATATAAATTCATAGTGGTCCAGGTACAACCTTTTGTTTGATGCGGCTTTCTTACAGATTTATGAGTTGGTGCAAAATATAAGCTATCCACAAAAATCACTAGTGAATGCCTATTGGAATATTGTCTGATTGGTTGCTGTAGAATTTCTTACCAAAAGTAGACACAGGCCGTTCAGGAACAACAGGTGAATCCACTTCAGCAGAACCTGGGCAACTATTGGAAGAAAATAAGAATGTTAGTTTCAAAGAACTCAAGAATAGTGACTGAGTGCCTTCTCCAATCATAAACCTATGTGCACTAATAACAGAACACAAGATACAATGAAATGAGCAAATACCCTGTAGTAAGTAAATGAATAAATAGTAACAGTGCATGTAAATAACATTAACACTATTTTGATCAAAAATGGGTAGAAGCCATCCCACTGCGACAAGGTAAACCCAATCAAGATGGTCCCCAGGTCTTGTAGTTCACCTCATTATGTGACAGCAGATGACAAAAAAAGAAAAAGGCAGGGCAGGTCCCAACTATTTAGAAAGTTGCCCGTGGAAAGCCCGTGACATATCATCAACCTAGTACAGTAAATTCAAAGCATGAACCATCAGAACAGAATAGATAGAACGATGTTAGTGAGATATATAATTAGTGCAGTGCGTATGCAGCTCACTGTACATGTATTTACCTAATAAATACAAAAATAAAAGAAAAAAATGATGTGGCGTTACCCTTATTTTTAATACCCAGCTGAGAGAAAGCAGACAGATGGGAGATGGTGTTATTATTCTGGGAAAAAGCCAATATCCACTTCCCAGGCTATTAATATCAGCTTACAGCTCTCTGCGTAGCCTTTACTGGTTATTAAAAATGGGCAACCCCCCAAAAAATGATGTGGGGTCCTCCTATAATTTTAATAACCAGCAAGGGCTAAGCAGAGAAACTTCTTATGTCGCACGTTCAGACATCAGTAAGGTTATCACAGTTCACAGTCAAGTAACTGACGTCAGAGCTCACAGCGTGAGACAGTTGTGAGCTGATATCAATAGCCTGGGAAGCTCCATGTTTATTACCCTCTTCCCTGACTACTAAGACTAGCTCTCAGCTGTCTGCTTTCCTTTAGCTGGTTAATAAAAAGAAACGGGACCACACGCCATTTTTTCTTTTATTTATTTATTAGTTTAATATAGTGGGGGAAATAAGTTTTGATACACTGCTGATTTTACAAGTTTTCCCACATACAAAGAATGGAGAGGTGTGTAATTTTTATCATAGGTACACTTTCACTGTGAGAGAAAGAATCTAAAAAAATAAAATAAAAAAAACAGAAAATCACATTGTATTATTTTTAAATAGTTAAATTGCATTTTGTTGCATGAAATAAGTATTTTTATCACCTACCTACCAGCAAGAATACTGGCTTTCACAGACCTATTAGTTTTTCTTTAAGAAGCACTCCTACTCAGCCCAGAACTACACGGGAGGTCCTGGTCAATGACCAGAAGAGAAATGGAACCCAGGGCCAGTGTCACCATCTGGGCAAGTGCTGGAGCCCTGAGCAAGAGGGGGGCCCACTCGCCGTTGGGGACAACGGCATGCTATTGGGCTCATGAGTCGGGGGGTCCAAGTGCCAGCATGGGCGCTGCCATTGGACCCCCACTCCTATCATGCTTTAAACTATTTGAAATACTTACCTCTCCCTGTTACTCAACAGCTCTGGTCTCTTCCACATCTTCTGACTCTGTCACATCTCAGGGCAGAAGGCGCAATGATGTCAGTACAGCGTGCTTTCTGCTGAGCAGTGAAGAGAGTCAGAAGTCGCTAAGGAGGCCGGAGCTGCAGCCAGCGAGTAATGAGGAAAGGTGAGTATTTGATTATTTACTTTTACTGTATGTGTGGAGCATTATATGGGGCCCATAATTCTGTATAGAACATTATATGGGGCTCATTTTGTATGGAGCATTATATAGGGCCCATTCTGTGTGCATCATTATATGGGGCTCATCTGTATGGAGCATTATATGGCGCCCATTATTCTGTATGGAGCATTATATGGGGCCCTTTATTCTATATAGAACATCATATGGGGTCTATTCTATATCAATCATTATATGGACTCCATTATTCTGTATGGAGCATTAAATGGGGTTCATTATTCTGTATCGAGCAATATATGGTGCCCATTATTCTGTATGCATCATTATATGGGGTCTATTATTCTGTATGGCGCATTATAAGGGGTCCATTATTCTGTATGGAGCAATATATGTAACCCATTCTGTATGGAGCATTATATGGGGCCATTATTCTGTATGGAGCATCATATGAGGCCCATTCCATATGGAGCATTATATGAGGCCCATTATTCTGTATGGAGTGCTACATGGGGCCCAATATTCTGTATAAAGCAGTATATGAGGCTCATTATAATGTATGAAGCACTATATGAGGCTCATTATAATGAATATATAATGAACAGAGAAATATATGGGGCCCACTATATTGTATGGAGCACTATATTGTGCCCAGAATACTGTACGGAGAACTATGCGGTGCCCATAATGCTGTATGGAGTACTATTTGGTGCTCATAATACTGTATGGAGGACTATGAGGTGCCCATAATACTGTATGAAGGACTACAGTTATATGAAAAAGTTTGGGCACCCCTATTAATCTTAACTTAATGTTTTATAAAAATTGTTTTTTTTTTGCAACAGCTATTTCAGTTTCATATATCTAATAAGTGTTGGACACAGTAATGTTTCTGCCTTGAAATGAGGTTTATTGTAATAACAGAAAATGTGCAATCTGCATTCAAACAAAATTTGACAGGTGCATAAGTATGGGCACCCCACCAGAAAAGTGACATTAATATTTAGTAGATTCTCCTTTTGCAAAAATAACAGCCTCTAGTCGCTTCCTGCAGCTTTTAATGAGTTCCTGGATCCTGGATGAAGGTATTTTTGACCATTCCTCTTTACAAAACAATTCCAGTTCAGTTCAGTTTGATGGTCGCCGAGCATGGACAGCCCTCTTCAAATGATCCCACAGATGTTCAATGATATTCAGGTCTGGGGACTGGGATGGCCATTCCAGAACAGTGTAATTGTTCCTCTGCATGAATGCCTGAGTAGATTTGGAGCGGGGTTTTGGATCATTGTCTTGCTGAAAGATCCATCCCATGCGTAACTTCAACTTTGTCACTGATTCATGAACATTATTGTCAAGAATCTGCTGATACTGAGAGGAATCCATGCGTCCCTCGACTTTAACAAGATTCCCGGTGCCAGCATTGGCCACACAGCCCCAAAGCATGATGGAACCTCCACCAAATTTTACTGTGGGTAGCAAGTGTTTTTCTTGGAATGCTGTGTTTTTTGGCCGCCATGCATAACGCCTTTTTGTATGACCAAACAACTCAATCTTGGTTTCAGTCCACAGGAACTTCTTCCAAAAAGAAATTGGCTTCTCCAAATGTGCTTTTGCATACCTCAGCCGACTCTGTTTGTGGCGTGCTTGCAGAAACGGCTTCTTTCGCATCACTCTCCCATAATAATAATATAATAATCTTTATTTTTATATAGCGCTAACATATTCCGCAGTGCTTTACAGTTTTTGCACACATTATCATCATTGTCCCCGATGGGGCTCACAATCTAGAATCCCTATCAGTATGTCTTGTCTGGAATGTGGGAGGAAACCGGAGTGCCCGGAAGAAACCCACGCAAACACGGAGAGAACATACAAACTCTTTGCAGATTAGAACCCAGGACTTCAGCGCTGCAAGGCTGCAGTGATAACCACTGCGCCACCGTGCTGCCCATACAGCTTCTCCTTGTGCAAAGTGCGTTGTATAGTTGACCGATGCACAGTGACACCATCTGCAGCAAGTTGATGCTGCAGCTCTCTGGAGGTGGTCTGAGGATTGTCCTTGACTGATCTCACCATTCTTCTTTGCCTTTCTGATGTTTTTCTTGGCCTGCCACTTCTGGCCTTAACAAGAACTGTACCTGTGTTCTTCCATTTCCTTACTATGTTCCTTACAGTGGAAATTGACAGGTTAAATCTCTGAGACAGCTTTTTGTATCCTTCCCCTGAACAACTATGTTGAATAATCTTTGTTTTCAGATTATTAGACAGTTGTTTTGAGGAGCCCATGATGCCACTCTTCAGAGGAGATTCAAACAGGAGAACAACTTGCAAGTGGCCACTTTAAGTAGCTTTTCTCATGATTGCATACACCTGGCTATGAAGTTCAAAGCTCAATGAGGTTAGAAAACCAAAAAAGTGCTTTAGTAAGTCAGTAAAAAGTAGGTAGGAGTATTTAAAACAAGAAAATGATAAGGGTGCCCATACTTATGCACCTGTCAAATTTAGTTTGAATGCAGATTGCACATTTTCTGTTAGTACAATAAACCTCATTTCGAGGCAGAAACATTACTGTGTCCAACAGTTATTAGATATATGAAACAAATAGCTGTTGCAAAAAAAAAACTATTTTTATAAAACATTAAGCTTAAGATTAATAGGGGTGCCCAAACTTTTTCATATAACTGTATATTGTCAAGTCTAAAAGAAAAGTCTGCAGTCACTCTGACTGCAAACTTTTGAATCCTCCCAGAGCACGCACTGTGGTCTGTTTGGATTCGTCAGTTTCTGAGCTGTTTTGAAATTTACAATAAATATCACCTATGTAGTGTAAGAAGTAAGTGAAATCTCTGGCATAGTACTATACTTCTATTTCTCTGCTGTATCTGTGCATCATGAATCGTGGTGGGCCCACTGAGACTCTTTTGCCTGGAGCCCATAAAAACCTGGAGTCAGCCCTGCTGGGATCGCAGTCTCAAACGTTACTGTTAGCAACACACTATACTGTCATGGATTAATATCCTGCAGGGCACACAAGGTCCTTCTGCTTAAACCAGAACATGTCCAAGCCCGTTTGAAGTTCGCCAATGACCATCTGTATGATCCAGAGGAGAGGGTCAGTTGAGACAAAAATATAACTTTTTGGTATCAACTCCACTCGCCGTGTTTTGGAGGAAGAAGATTGATGAGAAACATAATACATTGGGGGTGATTTTCCGCAAAGGGGACAGGACGCTGCACCGTATTGAAGAGAAGAGGGATGGGGTCATGTATCGAGAGATTTTGGGCAACAACTTTCTTCCCTCAGTAATAGAATTGAAGATGAGTCGTGGCTGGGTGTTCCAGCATGACAACGACACGAGACACACAGCCAGGGCAACTAAGGATTGGCTCCATAAGAAGCATTTCAAGGTCCTGGACTGGCCCAGCCACGAAACCTGAAAGATCTGGAGAAGATCTCATGGAAGAGTGGGCCAAAATTCCTGCTGCAGTGTGTGCAAACCTGGTCAAGAACTAAAGGAAACGTCTGACCTCTGTAATTGCAAACAAAGGTTTCTCTACAAAATATTTAATTCTGTTTTTCTATTGTATCAAATACTTATGTCTTGCAATAAAATGCAAATTAATTATGTAAAAATCATACAATGTGATTTTCTGGATTTTTTTAAGATTCTATCTCTCACAGTTTAAGGCTATGTGCACACGTTCAGGTTTTTTCGCGTTTTTTTCGTGGTAAAAATGCTATAAAAACTCATTAAAATGCATACATTATGCATCCTATCATTTAGAATGCATTCTGCATGTTTTGTGCACATGATGCGTTTTTTTCCGCATCGCGGTAAAAAAAGCAGCATGTTCATTAATTTTGCGGGTTTTCTGCATTTTTCCCACTATTCTATGCATTTGGGAAAAAAACGCACCAAAAACGCGTCAAAAACGCATGAGAAAACGCATGCGGATTTCTGGCAGAAACGTCCGGTTTTTGTCAGGAAAATTTCTGCAAGAAATCCTGACGTGTGCACATACCCTAGGTGTACCTACAAATAAAAATTACAGACCTCTCCATTCTTTGTAGGTGGGAAAACTTGCAAAATTGTCAGTGTATCAAATACTTACAGTATTTTCCCCACTGTACATGGGCAGAAAACTACACATGCAAAGCACTGATTTATATCTCACTGGCAAATTTCTTGCTATCATCTATCTATCTAGCTATCTATTATCTCTATCTGTATAGACAATATAAAATAGTTTTATTAGGTAGAAAACTAGATTAAAATTTCAGAATTAGGCTACTTTCACACTGGCGTTTTTTTCAATACGTCGCAATGCGTCGTTTAGGGGAATAAACGCATCCTGCAAAGTTGTTTGCAGGATGCGTTTTTGCCCCATAGACTAACATTAGAGACGCATTGTGACGCATTGACACACGTCGCAACCATCGTGCGACAGTTGTGCCGTGTTGTGGCGGACCACCAGGAGCAAAAAACGTTACATGTAACGTTTTTTGCTTCCGACGGTCCGCCATTTCTGACCGCGCATGCGCGGCCGGAAGTCCTCCCCCACCTCCCCGCACCTCACACTGCTAGCGTCGGTAACCTCGGCCCGACGCACTGCAACGGGCCGAGCCCAACGCTAGTGTGAAAGTAGCCTTACAGTATGTAAAAGTTGATATTAAAAATGTATTGCATACGGATGCATATAAATGCCAGGTGAGAAAAAGACGCATGACACTCATCTAACACTCTCAAACTTTTCATGCTAAGAATCTGAGCTACTTTGTATAAGCAGATGTGAGCGTACCCTAAACAATAATCAGCTGCCCTAAAGCCCAAAACACCCACTTGAGAGCACTACAGGGAAAATGTAGCTAAATATACAAATAAAAGGCTATCTATATAATGGAAGAATGGGCCAGGTCTCTTCTAACTAATAAACTTAAATATGCCATTAGGACATATAGGTAACCATTATCATGGGATAAGATAACTCTCTTAACCATAAACCTTTTAGGAGTCCCTTAATCCAGTGGCATATAAATGCATAGCTACAGTGGGGAAAAAAGTATTTAGTCAGCCAAGTGCAAGTTCTCCCACTTAGGGTATGTGCACACGTTGCGGATTCTCTGCAGATCCGCAGCGTTTTTTGCGGTGCAGAAACGCTGCAGATCCGCAATTGATTTACAGTACAATGTAAATCAATGAGAAAAAAAAATGCTGTGCACACTTTGTGGAAAATCCGCTGCGGTTTAACAGAAGTAGCATGTCACTTCTTTTTTGTGAATCTGCAGCGTTTTTGTATCCATTCCATTATAGAAAACCGCAGGGGTAAAAAAAAAAAGCAGCAAATCCACAAGAAAGTCGCAGCAAAAACGCACAAAAAACGCTGCGGAACCGCACAAAAAAACGCAACAAATCCGCAGGTACGTTTTCTGCCAGGAGAGGCAGAATCCGCACCAGAAATTCCTAAGCTTAATCTGCAACGTGTGCATAGCCTAAAAAAGTCGAGAGAGGCCTGTAATTGACATCACCACAACTATGAGATTCAAAATTGAGAAAACAAATCTAGAAAATCACCTTGTCTGATTTGGCAAGATTTATTTTTCAAATTATGGTGGAAAATAAGTATTTGGTCACCTAAAAACATGCAAGATTTCTGGCTCTCACAGACCTGTAACTTCTTTAAGAGGCTCCTCTGTCCTGCACTCATTACCTGAGCACCTGTTTGAACTTGTTATCAGTATAAAAGACACCTGTCCACAACCTCAAACAGTCACGTTCCAAACTCCACTATGGTGAAGACCAAACAGCTGTGGAAGGACACCAGAAACAAAACTGTAGCCCTGCACCAGGTTGGGAAGACTGAATCTGCAATAGGCAAGCAGTTTGGTGTGATTAAATCAACTGTGGGAGCAATAATAAGAAAATGGAAGACATGCAAGACCACTGATAATCTCCCTCGATCTGGGGCTCTTCACAAGATCTCACCCCGTGGGGTCAAAATGAACACAAGAAAGGTGAGCAAAAATCCCAGAACCACACTGGTGACCTAGTGAATGACCTGCATAGAGCTGGGACCAGTACATGTCTGGGCCCGTCAAGTTTGCTAAACAGCATTTGGATTATCCAGAAGAGTATCGGGAGAATGTCCTATGGTCTAATGAAAACAAAGCAGAACTGTTTGGTAGAAACAAAACTTGCAGTGTTTGGAGGAGACAGAATGCTGAGTTGCATCCAAAGAACACCATACCTACTGTGAAGCATGGAGGTGTCAACATCATGCTTTGGGGCTGTTTTTCTGCAAAGGGACCAAGATGACTCATCTGTGTAAATGAAAGAATGAATGGGGCCATGTTTAGTGAGATTTTGAGTGCAAACCTCCTTCCATCAGCAAGATGAAACGTGGATGGGTCTTTCAGAATGATAATGATCCCAAACACACCGCCAGGGCAATGAGTGGCTTCGTAAGAAGCATATGAAGGTCCTGGAGTGGCCTAGCCAGTCTACAGATCTCAACCCATAGAAAACTTTTGGAGGGAGTTGAAAGTCGGTGTTGCCCAGCAACAGGCTAAAAAAAATCACTGCTCTAGAGGAGATCTGCAGGGAGGAATGGGCCAATATGCCACCAACAGTGTGTGCCAACCTTGCGAAGACTTACAGAAAATGTTTGACCTCTGTCATTGCCAACAAAGGATATATCACAAAATATTGAGATGAACTTTTGTTAATGACCAAATACTTATTTTCCACCATAATTTGCAAAATAATTCTTGCCAAATCAGACAAGGTGATTTTCTGGATTTGTTTTCTCAATTTTAGCTCTCATAGTTGTGGTCTACCTATGAAGTCAATTAGAGGAATCTCTCATCTTTTTAAGTGGGAGAACTTGCACAATTGGTGGCTGACTAACTGTGGATGTGGAATTATTGAAGTTGTGTCGTCCATATCCGCCAGCAATACTGATGGAATGAATTAATTAATTACCGTATCCTAAACTCTGGCATATCTAATATATAATTGCCTAGAATACTACTTCCTGCAATTTGTGCCAACTTCCTGTCCGGAGCTAATGTCCGGAGCTAATGTCCGGAGCTAATGTCCGGAGATAAGTGACGTCAACAGTGTCCAGTGTCTGATTGGTTGCCGCCTGCTGCGAGCGACCAATCAGAAACGTGCCGTACTGTGACACACTCCGCCCGCCATTTTGGTGTGATTTTTGAATTTTTACCTCACAGCAAGTTTCTACTGCGTGGAGGCGGGCCCAGTGACGTTGCTCTTCAAGCTCCTACCGAATTTCGTCAAAAAATGATAATACCATTTACCAAAACTATATATATTTAGTTGTGAAGTGGTTCAGTGACATTTTCACACCAATTTTGAACTTTTGTTTGGTGTTTTCTCCATATACTGCCTATTATTTTTGTTCTTTCTTACTATTATTTATTAATTGTATTATTCTTACATTTGAATAAATAAAGTATATATGGATTCTAGACTCCCGATTCTTTAGAATCGGGCTGCCATCTAGTATTAAATAATTGTCATTAAATGTCATGTTATTTTACATGAGGGGCCAGGGGAAGGAAGGGTTAGGTTACTAAAATGGCAATTTGAGAAATGATGGGTAACATAATGGGACAATTTGGGACATTATGGGGACATGTGGGACATAATGGGGCAGTTAGAGGGTGATTGTGAAAATCAGCATAGTAAAGCAAAGTGCAGTGGCATGGGAGCACTTGGAAGGAGGCTATTTGGGAGATAAGGAAAGCGGCAGAATGTGGGGGGACATTATGGAGTGGGGTTATGGGGAGGATATTATCTCGGGGATCTGTTATATAGATGGGCACTGTGGGGGGATATTTTAGAGAGGGGCAGTGTGAGGGGATATTATACAGATTGGCAGTGTGAGGGGATATTTTGGAGAGAGGCAGTGTTGGGGATATTATAGAGAAGGGAATTGTGTGTGGGGGGTATTTTATAGAGTGGAAGTGTAGGGGAGTGTTTTGGAGAGGTGCAATGTGGTGAGGGTATTATAGAGAGTGCCAGTGTGGGTGAGATATTTTGGAAAAGGGCAGTGTGTGGGGAGGTATTTTATGCAGGAAACACAGTGAGGGGCAATTATCTAGGGGCACAGCACAAAGATATATTTTTATTTATGGAGCCTAATGATGCTTTTATTTTTACGGGCACCGTGTGGTGATGTATTGCTGAAGACGGAGAATAAGCAAGTCTGGAGAAATGCGCTATGGTCATGAAATCTCATCATGGCGTATGTGCTACATGGAGACTCCAATCAGAGACTATGTCACTTTTCACCCCTTAACCTCCGGAGCTTTTTTCGATTTTTGCTCCCCTTCTTCCCAGGGCCATAACTTTTTTATTTTTCGGTCAATATGGCCATGTGAGGGCTTATTTTTTGAGGGACGAGTCGTACTTTTGAATAACACCATTTGTTTTACCATGTCGTGTAACAGAAAACGGGAAAAAAAATCCAAGTGCGACGAAATTGCAAAAAAAGTGCAATCCCACACTTGTTTTTTGTTTGGCTTTTTTGCTAGGTTCACTAAATGCTAAAACTGACCTGCGATTATGATTGTCCACGTCATTACGAGTTGATAGAGTTGATAGACACCAAACATGTCTAAGCTCTCTTTTATCTAAGTGATTTAAAAAAATTCCAAAGTTTGCTAAAAAAACAAACAAAAATGTGCAATTATCCAATACCCGTAGCGTGATCTGGGGTCGGCTGAGGGATTATTTTTTGAGTGCCGAGCTAACGTTTTTAATTATAATAATAATAATAATAATCTTTATTTTTATATAGCGCTAACATATTCCGCAGCGCTTTACAGTTTGCACACATTATCATCGCTGTCCCTGATGGGGCTCACAATCTAAATTCCCTATCAGTATGTCTTTGGAATGTGGGAGGAAACCGGAGTACCCGGAGGAAACCCACGCAAACACGGAGAGAACATACAAACTCTTTGCAGATGTTGTCCTTGGTGGGATTAGAACCCAGGACCCCAGCGCTGCAAGGCTGCAGTGCTAACCACTGAGCCACCGTGCTGCCCACTTACACTACATACACATTTGCACAGGTTTAACAATTTTGTGCAGATATGTTCTTTTGATCGCCCGTTATTGCATTCTAATGCAATGTCGCGGCGACCAAAAAAACATAATTTGGGCATTTTGATTTATTTTCTCGCTATGCCGTTTAGCGATCAGGTTAATCCTTATTTTATTTTTTCTGAACTCGTCGATACGAAATACGTGTAGGTTTGATTTTTTTTTTATTGTTATATTTTGATTGGGGCGAAAGGGGGGTGATTTGAACTTGTATATATATATATATATATATATATATATATATATAATTGTCTAAGGGTTTTTCCGTCTGTCTGTCTGTCTGTCTGTCTGTCCTGGAAATCCCGGCTCTCTGATTGGTCGAGGCCGCCAGGCCTCGAACAATCAGAGACCGGCACAGCATCGACGTAGAAATCCCGCGTCTCTGATTGGTCGAGGCCGCCAGTCCTCGACCAATCAGCAACGGGCACAGCGACGATGATGTCATAAAGGACGTAGACATCTCACGTTTCTGATTCAGCGACGGGCACAGTATCGACGTAGATGTCATAATGGTTGCCATGGCGACGATGATGTCATAAAGGTTGCCTCGACCAATCAGCGACGGGCACAGTGTGCCGCGAATTCTGGAATCATCATTGTCCATATACTACGGGGACATGCATATTCTAGAATACCCGATGCGTTAGAATCGGGCCGCCATCTAGTATTTATATATTTTTAAACCCTTTTTTTTTCCTTTTTGCATGCTTCAATAGCCTCCATGGGAGGCTAGAAGCTGCCACAACTCAATCGCCCCTGCTACATAGAGGTGATGAACAGATCACCTGTATGCAGCCGAATTGCAGGCTTGCTATGAGCGCCGACCATAACAATCTGCCAGCAACAACCATAAAGTTCTCGAGGAGACCTCTGGTTATGATGGCAACGCACCGATGACCCCTGATCACGCGACGCTTGCTAAAAGCCGCTGTCAGAGTTTGACAGCCGCATTTAACTAGTTAATAGGCGCGGGCGGATCGCGATTCCGCTCGCGCCCATTGCGGGCACATGTCAGCTGTTGAAACAGTATCCCCCGCGGTGAGCCCACCTCAAAGCGGGGGATACTGCCAGCTGACGTACTATTCCATCAGATGGCAGAAAGGGGTTAGGTACCTGGAAATATTTTTTTTTGTGATATTGACTATGTCTCATCAGTGCTGTGCTTCCTGTATGGTCTGCAGACTGATGATGGCTGGTAACAACAACTCCCATCATCTCCTTACACTGTTAAGGACATACTGGCAATTGGAGGCTCATGCAATACAAATGTATGTGGGGTTGACCTGACATTACAATTAATCAATGTACTTAGCTTGGTGCTGCATTCCAGTACTGATGGAGATTCTTTTATTGCATTCATTTACTGATGGTATTTCTGATGCTGCATTCATGTTCTGACAGTGCTTCTGGTGCTGGATTCATAAACTGATGGTGTTTTTATCCCTGCATCCATGTATTGACGGTTGTTCTGGTGCTGCACACATGTACTGAGGTTGGTATTTGTGCTGCATTCATGTATTGAGAGTGGTTCTGGTGCTGCACACATGTACTGAGGTTGGTATTTGTGCTGCATTCATGTATTGACGGTTGTTCTGGTGCTGCACACATGTACTGAGGTTGGTATTTGTGCTGCATTCATGTATTGACGGTTGTTCTGGTGCTGCATACATGTACTGAGGTTGGTATTTGTGCTGCATTCATGTATTGACGGTTGTTCTGGTGCTGCATACATGTACTGAGGTTGGTATTTGTGCTGCATTCATGTATTGAGAGTGGTTCTGGTGCTGCATTATTCATGCAATGATGGTAGTTCTGGTGTTGCCTTCATGTAATAATGGTGGTTCTGATGCTGCCTTCATGTACAGATAGTGGTTCTGATTTTGTACGCAATGAAGAAATCCATAACGTGTTTCATGGCTATGTTAAAACTTACAAAAAATTAGAAATGTTAGATTATGAGGAGGACTTGGCGAGTTTCTGCTCCAAAAAAGTACAGTTTAAGATAGAGTGAGATCAGATTTCTCTGGAGCAGAAACTCTCCATATTTTTCTCAAATACTCAAAATTTGGTTTCAGTGATGTATTAATGCACTGATGGTCGTTCTGTTGATGTAGTCATGGAACTACCCCTTTTTTAAAAAAAAAAAAAAAAACTGTGGTCCTTGGGATTGATTCAGTATGGCAATATGGCTCTTGGACCAAAAAATGTTGTGCACTTCTGCTCTAGCTCACTGACTCGTCCCTGCTTCAGGGACTCCTTTTCCTCCATTATCGTAAATACAATCCCTGGTGGGATCTTCGAAGAAACCCATACCTGGCTGCAATAGTGCAGGCAGACTCTGATGTCGGTGGTTACTAATTACAACATTTTACTGTCATTTATGCCTGGAACACATGAGCTAGGCCTCACAAATCAAAGTGTTGAGACTGGGGTTGTTGTCAGTATCATTCAATCAACTCACTGCTTTCATTTCAGGCATGCTTTGCAAAAATAAAAGCTGAATTATGATTGGTTGGTATGAGCAACAGGTCTAGTTCTTGTCTCAAGCAATATTCATATAAGTTTCTTATATTGTGTTAAGTCAGTTATCCTTGAGAGGACATGAAGGCCACAGAAATTCACAGAATTCTAGGATGCAGATAGATTTGGTGGAGTTTACACACTAGTTTGTTGCTTGAAATAGAGGTGTAGCTAAAATCTAAGGCCTATGGCAAGAATTTACTAAAATTGGATTTTATATACCGTACTTCTAAGGCTACGTTCACATTTGCGTCGTTGGGCGCAGCGTCGGCGACGCAACCAACAACGCAAATACACAACGCAGCGTTTTGCGACGCATGCGTTGTCATAGGATTGCACAGAGCAGGAATTTCGGCGCAGGGAAAACGCTACAGGCAGCATCCTCTGCGCCCTGTCTGTGCGTCAATATGATGCATGCGTCGTAAAACGCAATACAAGGCATACCGGCGCATGTCCATGCGCCCCCCATGTTAAAGATAGGGGCGCATGACGCATGCGTCGGTATGCGTCGACGACGCTGCGCCCAAAGACGCTAATGTGAACGTAGCCTTAAAGAGAATCCCTCTAGAGTAAAATACCCTAAATCTTTTTAAGGGTTATTCCTAAAAATATTATCCAATGCTAGGAGATAACTTGTTGATCCCTGTGAGTCTGACCACTGGGATCCTCAGCAATCTTGAGATCAGTGCTCTGGCACCTCAAAAACCAGGATCTGCCACTTCATTCTTAATGCAGCGGAGATGCGCAACCAGTCCCACAGACAATGGATGGGGTGAAGGCTTCTCATCTGTTTTTTGGGTTCCAGATCACTGAAGTTCCCAGTGGTTGAACCCCAGCAATCAGTAAAATATCCTCTATCCTGAGATAGAGGATAGCTTGTTTTTTATGGGAATAACCCATTAAAAAAATGGGAATATTTTACTCCAGTTGGCTTCTGTTTAAGGCTGGTACAGGGGAAGGGAATAAGTGTATTTTTTGGGGGGAAATTACTATTTAAGAAGCACATGGCTCTTAATGAATGTAAAGAATGCTGGATGTTCTCTGCACGGCTGTGTTGGGAAGTCTGAGCTGGCAATGATGTCAGATACACTACAATTAATGTGGTGTAAATTATAGCAAATATTGAAATTTGCAGTGGATTCCACCCTTTAAACTAAACCTATTCCACTCTTTAATAAAATGTCAAGAGTCGTATAAAATCAAGAAAGTTGCATTTTTTTGTAAAATTTGCGACTTTTTTCTGCTACAAAACTTGCACACGTGGCCAACTTTTTTTTTAACATTATTTGGACTATCTAGGTTGGATTAAAACGTTATTCCTAAAGTATTAAATTATCTCCTCGTCCCCGAGAGAAAGATTTCCAGCTCTGAAGTTCAGGTCCCCATACATTTCAATCGAGTCTGGATTCAAGTTTGGGTAAAGTTCTGGTACCCAAACCGAACTTTGGACATAAAGTTCGGTTGGGCACCAGAACCCAAACTTTCACGGGATTGCTCATCCTTAATGACAATTAAAGCTTCCCCATAGAAATTACACTAAGGTAGCATACTTACATCCAGAGGTTCCCTCTTTAACCTCTTTGGTATTTTCAAATCAAGCTCTCCTACCACATCCTATGAGTAACGGTGTCGTTGTACACCAGAAACACGTCAGGTTTCGAGGTCTGTTTTAACCTTTTTAAATTGACCAAATAAAAATCAATTTAATTATCTGGTTGGGATGTATTGATGAATTTCCTCTTCTTCTCTTCACTATGGCTGCAATCACCAGCGGATACAGCATCCACCATGAACTCTTTCAGAGAACTGGAGTCATCAACGTTGTGAGCTTCAAATTTCCGTCTCACCCTCTCCTACTACCACATTATCTCATCGAGCTTCAATCACCAACTCTGACTGGGAGTATCATCCTATCTACACCTTACCATACTTAATTTACGGCCGGTGTCACACTTGCGAGTGTTTTGCGAGAAACTCGCATGAGTCTCTCGCATCAATACCTGGCACTGCCACCTGCACTCGGACCGGAGAATGCGGCTGAATGTATTTCTATGCAGCCACACGCTCCGGTCTGAGTGCCAGTGGCAGTGCTGGGTACTGATGCGAGAGACTCGCACAAGTTTCTCGCATCACACTCGCAAGTGTGACACCGGCCAACCTCTTCAACCCCATCCAGATCTGCTCTTCTATGAAGGGCTACTCACAAAAGTCATCGTCTGGAGACCTTCTTCATAGAAGTAGGCTAGATATAGTAGGTCTATATCATGAGCTCACAATCCACATGTGGCTCTCGAGCTACAGGTTGCGAACCCCTGCCATAGATAAGGGATAACTTACTATTTTCTGTAGTTCCTACCACTGGCTTCCAGGAACCAGGCTCTGTTGAGCAGAGTATTAAATGCAGCGGAGGAACACATGTTCGACCACCGCTCCATTAATTGTCTATGGAACTGTTAGAGAAAAAAAGAGTGGGAAAAAAGCCAAGTTCAATATTCCCAGGTTGAACCCGGGGAGAGGAAAGCCGCGATAAAGGTGTTAACATTTTGTGAATCACCCTTTCATTGATCTTGGATAGAGAAATAATGTGAAAAAATGTAATTATTGTCCATTTGCACCAAAGAAAATCGTAAATTTTGTTTAAAAATGTGTAAATGTATTAAATTTTACATCATTCCTGCCATACAAGGCAGACTCTATTGCCCTTCATCCACCCCACCCAAAAAAAAAGAGATCTAGCCAAACGCCAACATCACAAATGCAGAAAATACTACACAATACAAAGTATGGAATCTGTTTATATGGAATATTCATATTATTATTACAATACTAATAATGCAAAAGCACGCACAAAATTGGCATTAGTATGTAATGTTTTATTACTTAATATCGACCAGACCATTTGCGTTATAAATGACGGCAATCATTCATCAAGAAATGCAAATTTATTTTTATTAACTTCTTTGCAGCTAAAACTAAGTAGTGAAAAATATTACATATCGATGTACAATGGCTGGAAAGGATGGAGATATTGGAATATTTGTAGAATACATGAATGCATGCTGCATAGTGAAAAAAACAAAGAGATCATAAGAAGATTGCACATGCCATACTCAGCGGTTCCACAACGGCCAGGTTTTTTCTACATGCTATAAAGATTATTCAGTATTGGTCATAGGCTTGTAGGCCCCAAGGTAAAACCTTTATCAGGGTCCACCAGCTTAAAGGGGAACTATACTTTCAAGGAACTTTTCAGAATCACATACATCAGGAGTAACAGTATTTCTTGTCATTTTGAATTGTATCCTGCAAGTTTTTCCCATTTCCAGGCTCTATCTACAATTTGCAATTGACTCTGACCTGGTGGCAGGAGAATTGCTCCCACACACTATACACACAGAAATAGGGAATCCTTATCTTTGTTCCTTAGCTTATGCAGCGACAGAAGTAGCAGAGGCTTGAAGGAAATTATAAATCTGTACTTAGCAGAATAGATGTGAATCCAGCACTGCCATAGACTGACTTAGACCTGGTGGTTGGAGACTCACTCTCATATATTAATCTCAAAGAAATAGAAATGCCTGCTTTTTTTACTTAGTTTGTTCACAGACAGAAGTAGCAGAGGCATGGAGGAAATTATACAGCTGTACTGAGCAGAACAGATGTTAATCCAGCATTGGAACAGATTGACAAAGAGCTGGTGGCTGAAGACTCACTCATAATCTAAACTCACAGAAATAGGGACTCCTGCACTTTTTTCTTTTGTTTGTACAGAGACAGAAGCAGCAGGGGCATGGTTGGAATTATAAAGTTGTACTGAGCAGTGTATATGTGAATCCAGCACTGGGATAAACCAGGTAAAAATCTGCCCAATCTGTTCCTCTGCTTTTCACTATGCTACTCTCTCTTCCTTCCAACTCCCCTCTATACAGAGTTTATTAAGCCCTGTAACTTGACGCCTCACTTTATTGGCAGATATGAGTCGATTTCTTTCACAGTGAATTATGAGTTCAGGAAGCAGGGGAAAAGGATAAGAAGTGGCTCATCGATGGAGAAAGAAGAATATTTATCCGAAGAGATCTATCACAAACTTTCTTATATTCACGTGTACTATTTGATCATGTACTATTGTTTTTCTGTTGAAAGTACAGTTCCCATTTAATGTGACACAATATACAACCGATATGGTCCTATATGTAGAATCAGAATCCAAAATATTAATCATGCAATCATTTCTATAATGAAATATCTATCTTGGCATGAATTTCATCATTTATTGCCATTCATTCCTTTTAACTATAACACTGGAATCTAAGTGGGAGGTCGAAGTCGCCTGTATACTATTGTAGCATGTCGCTAAAGCCTGTATGGATAGAGCAAAGATACTACAAGAGATTTCTTTCTACCACGCAAACTATCACTCAGATCATTCATTTCTTTGACAGAAAAAAACATAGAAACATTATACATAGGGTCAGACATATCAGCAATAGTTTATGAAACGTTGCAATGACGCCACATTTTTGCTATAAGGATCATGAAGAAATGCATACAGCTAAGCAAATGGTTAAAACAATAATGCAATTTAACATTCATTTTACGCAATATGTTTGACTAGAGCTCCCATTGAAATCATACAAATAGGAAAACCCAATGTACTAAGAAAAAAAATCCTTTTTTTTATTTTTCAGGATGGCTTAGAGAAAATTTTGCTTAGTGATAGAAAAAGGAAACTCCATTCATATGTATATCCATAGCTGCAACTTCACGACTGTTGCAAACTTACCTTGCCCAGTTCCTGCACTGATCTTCCTTGCCAGGTGCCATTGAATTAGTTTACTCCGCCATGCTGGTAAAGATGCACTTGTGCAGTACTTCAAGGAACTGTCCATCTCCTTCTCAACCACCATGTTCCCCCCTTATAAAATAATAACGCCTATAGTCACCTCCGGTGTGGGGGCTGTTCCAGCGGTGTCAGCGTCCGCTCTCCCGACTCGTTAGCTCGTGCCATAACTGTAGCCAATCGGCGGCCACTTCAATCTCCCCTCCTTCGGACAAATCAAACAAATGAAACATCTGAAGGAAGTCGGAGTTGCCTCTGCTTTCTCATCTCCTCTGGAATTTTTCTGAAAAAGGGGAGAGCGAAGAGACCGCTGGTTGGCTTCTGGGATTGTGTAACATGAGAATGTCACGTTAGCCCCAGGAGAGCAGACACCGCTGGAAGGGCGCCCACACTGGAGGTGAGTATAGTTATTTTATAAAGGGGAAACATGGTGATTGAGAAGGGATTGTCCGAGTAGTGGAAACATCCTTTAAGGCATTTGGGCTGCTTTAACAGACAGCAGTGTTGGTCAATCAGTAGGTCCAGCTGACTGAGCAATCAGAGGACACAATCTAACAATTACTGAACGGGATCAATGACCAATCAGGATTGCCTACTTCCTATCCAATGCCTATTGCCACAAGCCAGCCACTGTCTCCATACCCTGGTCCACTTATTGAATTTTAGTGTACCAACCCAGCTTTCTCCTTACAACTCCTTTGGGATCTACCCTTAGATTCCTGAACTGTGTATTGGCCCTGGAAGTCTATGCTTGCAGTTCCCAGACTTATGGTATTTAAGGCCTGACCTTCTTATTTGCCTATGATAACCCTATCCTGAACCTTCTATTACTGACTTGACTTGACCTGACTATGGTTCTCAACCTACTTGGCAAACACTCTGAGATTATAACCAGGCAAAGAAAGCCACATCATGAGCAATGAAGACGATGTTCCTATGAATGCATTCAAAGGGGTTTCCTCAAATTCTGTCTTCAGGAACACAGATTTCCCCTTTCTTCAAGCTTCGTGCTTGATGTTGGGTCAAGCACTCCGGATGAATAGCAGTCTGAACCAGTAGCATGGTGGCATAATTGGTCCAGACAATGCACTCTCCAATGCTATTACCAGGCAAGGAAAGCCACATCATGAGCAATGAAGACAATGTCCCTATGAATGCATTCAAAGGGGTTTTCTCAAATTCTGTCTTCAGGAGCACAGTGTTCCCCTGTCTCCAAGCTTCATGCTTGATGTAGGGTCAGGCACTCTGGATGAGTATCAGTCTGAACCAGTAGCATGGTGGCATAATTGGTCCAGACTATGCACTCAACAATTGCAGCTTTGACTCTGCGGGAGTGGAAGAGCACGGGAGCTCTAAATGTGACCAGTTCCAGTGATCTGGCCACCTTCAGAGCAGCACTTGTATTTGCTGCACTCTCTGTGCTCTTTGCCTAGGACCTAGTAGTCCGGCCACAGATGATAAACTCCAGGTAACTAAACAACGAGCAATAAATAAAGACATTAAAAATCCCTTAGTTCTTGAGAATGGAGGGGATTTTTCAGTATTTAAGAAGTGGTAAATTTCAAAAAGTTGCTTGAAAATTGGAAAATGAGAAATCTGTTTAATATTAAATACCTGGGCTTCCTAAAGCTTCTACTAACCTCAGTGGCTTGAGCAAGGTCTCACCAAAGAAGCCTTACTGAAAACAGACTGGCTTCTCTTGCTACTCACTAACTTTTACAATTACGGCTACGTTCATAAGTGACATTCTTTTTCCAGCATTTTGTGCTGCCGAAAAGATGTTGCAGTTTACATTACCAGCAAAAGCGATGAGATTTTAGAAATCTCGTGCACTCGCAGGTTTTTTTTTTAACTGACTGAATTTGAGCACTACGGTTTTTGAAAATTGGCAGCATCTCAATTCTTCCATCATTTTTGTAGCCTTTTTTTACCCATCGAAAAATGCTGCAAAAACAAAAAGAACTTAACCTTCGTGCTGTGCTGCATTTTTGCAGCATTTTGGGTGAACACAACTAACTTTATTAACACATAATCACACAATGCAGCAAATAGCTGGATTTTTATACTCAGCAATTTTATTGCCAAGAGTGAAGGTTTTGGCTACAGAAAATTAAAAAAACTACAAAAATGCTACTTGTGAATATAATAACAGCAGGTACTCCTACCCCTATGGCCTCTGCAGGGGAAATGTAGCATTATATGTCTTTTTCCCTATCAGGCAAATTAAAAGGAGCTGTCTTGAAGAAATTACTATCCCTTTAATTGAAAAAAAAATGCATTAAAAAACGAGAAGTGTTGAGAACTACAAAGTCTATTTACATCCTAAAAGCTATGGCCCAATACCAAAACAGCAAAGCCATGCACAAATTACAAACTACAGTATATGACAACAATTAGAAAAGTGCAAGAAAGAGGAATTAGCATTTTAAAATTATGCTCTTAACGTTAAAAATTCTATACACATATGTATTACATATTCTTGTTTTCAATTTAAAAAAAAAAAAGATACAAAAATAAAGATTTCATTTATAAAATAGTTGAAAACTTAAAAAACCCCAAAACATCTACCGCCAAGTTTCTCCACTATCCAGTAGCGGAACAAAAATAAGTGATACAAAGTCATATTTTAGAATATATTTAAGAAAAGCACTAGGTTTACTAAATCCATCCATGAGTAGGAACCCTGTTCATTTACGCTTACGCTTTCCGCAAATTACATTAGTTGTGATTTGCCCTATAGATCCATTGGTAAAGTACAGACTATTTTATGGAGGCTGTGCTCATGCCAGGGGTATCGCAAACCCCACAGTCCTATATTTTATTATTAACATTCTCAAAAAAGGAAAAATGCCGACAGCAGTATATAAGGAAGTTGCTACTAATTAACTTTACATAATATATCGTAACGTGTTTCCAAAGGTGGGGCTTCCCCAGGAACAAAGAAAATATATATATAATATGAGAAGTTCACATCTATAAATTTTCACATGCATTATATGTGGAAATGAAACCCAAAGGGTATTTACAGTTGTAGTTTTTACTGGGCAGGGTTGGATGTACTCATCTCCCAATCCACATCAATTCCAAAACAGGTACAACTACAGAAGTTAAAGGAGAACATTTCAAAATACAACACCGCCAATGCCCAGGAAGACAGTTGGCCATTTTGCCCAGTGTATCTACTATAAAAACAATAGAGATCCAGAAACAACAATAGAAGCTTAAAAATCCCAAATTATACAACGTACAAAAAAAAATCAAGCATTGATACCAATGTGAAGCTGCCAAACTGACGTAATGTTTCAGCTAGGAAAGAACATAACATATTTCTGTCTTCTGTACAGTTCCAGAAAACGTGGATATTTATTCACTATCCATCATTTGTCTTAGAAATTCGATATTGCTGCTCGAAATATTCATCACTTAAGTGGGATCCCAATAACCTTGGTCTTACAAGAACTAGATGCTCATCCTGAATTGGGTTAAATGTGGTGGCACTTGCCCGTAGTGCTGCTTCCAAAGACTCTTCAGTTAAATCCACATCCCAAGAATCTCTATATGTTTTATGCAAGTCAGGGCTTTCATCAATTGAAGAAGATAGTAATCCATTGCCAGTTGTATCACCCTCCTCTCCTGGAACATTTGAGGGAATTTTTTTTCCTGGAGAACAGACTAAATAATTGTTCTCTCCTGCTCTAGAAGATGAAGTTTTCAGGAGAGACATTTTACTAGAAGACTTCTTTTGCATGAATGGTAACCTTGGCAAAAGGTTGCTGGCTATTTTTTTCGGTGGAGTTCGAACAATTCCTTCAGATATCTTTCCATTGTTTAATGAGACTGTGCTCTTCGATTTAGATATGCTAGCTGCTGTATTTCCCACTGGTTGTGGTCTTATCGTGTTTGTCACTTTCACATCCTTTTGCTTAGATCTTGCTGACGGTATATTCTTGATCACCTTTGATAGGGATATTCCAGTAGTACTTAAAGGCTTTGTTACCTCGGCATTCCCTAGTGGCCTTGGCAAAGCACTACTTGGCTGTAAGTTTTTTGTACTTGACACAACATTCCTGCATTTAGGCGGTTGTGAACCAGTGTTTCCTGTTTGCTTTGGCCTCTGGAAAGTCACACTTCCTGCAGATTTCTGTATTGATAGTCCATATGTTTCAGCTGCTTTCTGCTTCAGTGAGAACTTGCTTCCCTTCACTTTTGTTCTATCACCAGGACATTGTTCGGTCTCTATTGGCCGGAGAGATGAATCATTTCTTGCAGCTTTTACTTTTTGTGTGGCCAAAGTCACTATACATTTTGTCCTTGGCAACAATCCATCTGGCTTAGCTTTTGGTACATCAACAGTTTCATAAGATCCCTGATGTGAAACATTAAGTTCTTCCAGTTTTGATTCTTTAGGTCTAAGTTTAGGCAAACTGCTCACTGCTGTTTTTGGTGATGGGATATTTAGAGCAGGTTTCTTAGTAAATGACTTTTTAAGAGTTGAAGATGGAGAAATTCCTATAGTTGTGGGTCTCTTTGACATATGGTTGGTAGGCGTGACAACATTTTTCATAGATTCCGGTTCTGCTACATGTGATTGTGTATGAAAGACAGGTTTGTGTAGACCCAAATTTGCTCCTAAGACACTTTTTGGCACTGTAGGTTTTGGTGGAGTTGCGTACCTCAACAAAAATGATTTCTGGGATACAGCACTAATGGATGGTGTGTTAGAAGAACCAGCATTTCCCACTGGAGTTGGCCTTTGTAAAATGTCATTCACCCCAGGAGGAGATCCTGAGGATTTTTTTCTAATGACTTGTGCAGGACGTGATGTGTTTTTCGAGATAGATTGTTGTCTTTGTAACAATGTTTTTCCTGTTACTCCTTGTCGCACGTCAGACTGCTTCTTTTTCACGTGTTTGGAAGGTGTAGGATTAGTCAATGGTGGTAAAGAAATATCATCATTCTGTGGGCTCTCTGTCCTTTGTGGAGGAGAATTTCTCACACGAGGCAACATTGGAGATGCAGAATGCCCAATTGGTGGAGGACGAGGGAAAGCAATCTGTCCTGTTCTTGGAAGCCTTGGTGACCCAGAATCTCCTACAGGAGTTGGTCGTAATGAAGCAGTAGAAAATGTAATAGGTACTGTACTCCTTTTATGGTTTGGAAGTAGTTGGGCTTGATTACCAAAAGGCAGTTGTCTCCCTGGAGCAGTAGTCCTCAATCGAGAAGTAGTTGGAGAAGCAGAATTTCCTACAGGAGCTGGTCTTGGACAAGCACCATCTCGTATGCTTCCTGGCGTTGGTGACGGCATGTTCATCATTTGGACTGGTTTTAGAGTTGAATTCTTCATCTGCGGTGATCTAAATGAAGCAGCCACTAATCAGCTTTAATTGCTAGGCACGATGAAGTAACAATATGCATCCACCCTGCTTTTGTTGCAGCAGTGCCGATTATCCATACATGCAATGGTGTCGAGGGTATAGAAAAATCAAATTCTTATTTTCATGAGAAATATATAAGCATCGTTCTCCTCAAAGCATGCATTGCTTGGGTGTAGCTAGTGCCTTTAACAAGTTATGTAAAGTCATTATTATAATTTCAGCAAGGTCAAGACTTCCTTCAATTGTCTGTTTCCAGCTGTAAAGTAATCTCCACCCTTTCCTTAACCATTGGCTCCAGGAAACTATCTTAGACTTCCATGGTTGGCTCCCTCTGTATACTTATCTGTCAGAACCCAATGTTCCCAGCAAAAAAGACCTATATGTACCTAATATATTAACCGCCTCCTATCCTATCCTACAGTATATAAAATAAAAAAAGTTAATTAATATAAAATAGAGATCAGGATTGTACTAAAAAGAGTTTTACTTTTTACAGCAGAAAATTTATTATACCGTAGTGTTATTTAGGAATAATAATGTATGAGATATAAAACTAGTATTAAAATAGGGTTAATTAAAAATCCCCTTGTTACTTTTCCCCACTTAACTGCACATTTTTTTTAGATTTTTTTTTTTATAATTTCTCACTCTATTCAATAGCACATGCAGCATACTCTATTTAGTATGCACAGTGTAAAAAGAATATAGGTATATGTTATATACACACTATATAATGTGTATATGCATACCAATAAAACTCACAACATGGGGTACACACATTTGTCAAATTAAATATGACTAAATATAAAAAAAATAAATAAATCTAATTTTGACACATGAACAGTAGGAGATGTGAATTGCAATTATTTTTTTTTAAAGCAAATTATAAATTAAAATTTGAATTAAATTTTTTTCAGAGAAATTTTAAGTTGTTTGCAAAGTTTACATAGAAGAGTTTCAAAATTGTACTTACTTTATACTTTCTGCTGTCGACGTTGTTTCTTGCTTAATCACGTCAGGGGGATTTAAATATATTTGTGGTGTTTTAATATCTGTAGCACAGCTGAGAGAGTCAGTCCTAGGATTAAACCCAGAGTAGATTTCATTGGATATCATTGTTAGTGTTTCCTGTGGAGATGGAGGACTGGTTGAAAAGGACGTGACTTCCTCTGTACTTCCAGCAAAGGAAGGTAAAATCGATGATGGAGAACACTGTATGGTATCCGCTTCCATCTGGACCTTGTACTGCTGGTAAGATGAGCCAGTCTGTGAAGTTTCTTTGTTCTGACGCACAGTGAGAAAAGAAACGGGATGAAAAGGTTTCCCAACCCCAGCGGAAGTATACCTAGAAGGTCCAGCCTCCATCTCCACCCCTCCTAACTTCAGCTCTGGACATGAATTAGAGCTCTCAGATTCCAAGCTGCTTCCTCTTGGAACAGTTGTTTCCTGAAGAGAAGAAGCCTTTTTAGTGGTGATTGAATTATGTTCTACACAAGCAGATGATGACGTGGTGGTGGCATTGGACGTTTTTGCTCCTACAAACTCCTTACTCATCGTTGTACCACTTTTATTGAACACAGTTCTTGGTTTCGGCACTGGCCTGACCATTGGTTCAGTATAAACCATTTTTCCATCTGTGTGATTTTCATTACCAGAGCTGCTGTCTTTTTCATCTCTACTTGGAAAATCAAGAGACTCTGTTTTCTCCATGGAACTTGAAAAGGAAAGTAAGTTTGAGTCACCAGAATTGTTTCTCAATCGACTAATTATTCTCTTCCTGTGACCGGTGGCACCAACACCAATTTGTTGAAGGACCTCATTGTCGACAGACAAAATATCTCTAACTCTGTGGTAGCCATGCTGCCTGAAGCTGTCCTGGTATCTCTCCAAATGGATGGCACAAAGCCAGTCTGAAATATCCGCCTCTTCATCAGCAGTGGACATCATGGCCAAACTGGCCAAGAATCAGCTTCTACCAGATAAAGTGCCAACTGAGCATTTTCACAAAATGAGCAGGAGGAATCTAGAAAGAAAAAAGAAGAATCAAACTCAGACATCTATAGCCGAAAAAGATACACTTCCTCTAGTATATACAAAATAACCAAGAGTGCTACATTAGTAATGAAGTATAATACAGCAAAAAAAAAAGCAAAAGAAAAAGACAATAAACATAGCGATTTGTATACCTAGAAGGTATATATAGTTTATTAAAGCAACACTTCATCAGTAAAACCAAATTAAAAACGAGCTACATCACTGACACAATATGAGTATCCAAGTAGTAACATAGTAACATAGTAACATAGTTAGTAAGGCCGAAAAAAGACATTTGTCCATCCAGTTCAGCCTATATTCCATCATAATAAATACCCAGATCTACGTCCTTCTACAGAACCTAATAATTGTATGATACAATATTGTTCTGCTCCAGGAAGACATCCAGGCCTCTCTTGAACCCCTCGACTGAGTTCGCCATCACCACCTCCTCAGGCAAGCAATTCCAGATTCTCACTGCCCTAACAGTAAAGAATCCTCTTCTATGTTGGTGGAAAAACCTTCTCTCCTCCAGACGCAAAGAATGCCCCCTTGTGCCCGTCACCTTCCTTGGTATAAACAGATCCTCAGCGAGATATTTGTATTGTCCCCTTATATACTTATACATGGTTATTAGATCGCCCCTCAGTCGTCTTTTTTCTAGACTAAATAATCCTAATTTCGCTAATCTATCTGGGTATTGTAGTTCTCCCATCCCCTTTATTAATTTTGTTGCCCTCCTTTGTACTCTCTCTAGTTCCATTATATCCTTCCTGAGCACCGGTGCCCAAAACTGGACACAGTACTCCATATTCTCCAAAATAACTGCACATATATAATTATACCAGAAAATGAACTGCAAAATGAATAACAATCAGTAGTAAGTAAGTTGTTTTAAATTAGACAAAAAAAAGTTACGTGTCTATATCAAGTCAAATACAATGTAAGCTACTAAATAAAGTGCAAGTGCCTAGGTATATTAAATACTAAGATTACCTAGTGACCACCACAAGCAAATATATAATAATATAAGACAAATGCTAACCTTGTACTACCCTAATACCAGTCACAAAGTGTTATCTAGTTGTATAAAGTATACTGAACCTATAACATGAGATCCAAGTAATGGAAGAATGAACAACAACTAAAATGTCAGCAGTGGGTATCGCTGCTCGGGGCAGCTTCATCAGGGGAAGGCTGTTGACTCAGACTGTTGTGTTCTACTTGTTACAATAATTAAGCTGAATTTTTAAAATACATTACTGTATTATTATGTTGCAATCAATTGTATTCAACATTTTCTATGGAGTCCAAGTGTAATGGTCAATCCAAGAATTCTTGTGAAAGCAAGCCTTCGAAGACATACTGCCTATGCACAGACGACTGTCAAAGCTCATCATGGAGAGAACTAACAATTAAAAATAAAAATTGATCAGAACTATAGCAAGAAACCCAGTAGGTGGTAGGTAGTACAGTACTGGAATCAGGGTTTCAGCTCTTACTTTAAGCAGCCCTCAGATTAGGAAATGTAAACCTGGTGTCAGATTTAGTGACAAGTCCTACAACGTTGATGTCATTTATCAAAGAAAACATTGGAGGGAATGTATCAAGGCAATTTGTCATAGTTTAATATCTTAAAAGTTTGCCAAAATTTAGACTTTTTGCTTTTTTTTACATTATTTGTGTCGCTTTTAAAAAGTAGTTGTAATCGTGGTGTGGCTAGCTTTGCAAATAAGGTTTATGTCAGATTGGTGAATTGCAACAAAAAGTTGCCCAAAAAGTCAAAAACTCAAAGTGGAAAATCATCTTTAGACAGAAATGCTATATCTATAGATGCAGAAAATTCATCAAAGATTGCTATTTTAAACCTGGTGCAAATAAGTCACGCAACCATAAGAGAAACTGAATTAAAAAGAAATCCCAGGAATGACCCCTTTTCCGCACTTTTTCTCTTATACACCCCTTTTACTGCCCCCTACCACCACTTCTTGATCCAATCCCACAGCCCCATTCAAACTTTATTTTCCTCTCCTGGACCAGTCACCGTCATGTGGGTTGCCTCCTACAAGTATGGCTCGGGCCCCTTCTGGATAGTCTATGTGGCTATGCCATCCACATGTCTGTGATTTTTCAAGGAAAATCACAAAGACATGTACAATTTTGATCTGAGCATAATCGGCATTGCAAGTCTATGGGTCCACGAAAAATCAGACCACACTCAGATGACATTTTCACCGACTGTCACATGGGAGGAGGCAAAGAAACTTTTTTTTCTCCATGTACAAGAAAAACTAATGACGTACGAGGCCTTACGGAGCTGTTAGACGGCAGTATAAATCAGCCCGAGATCGGACCTCAATGCTTGGACTGGCCAAGGCCATCCCGGCCCAAGCTTGTCAGCTGTGTAGAAATATATGAAGCTGTCACGCTCAGGTCGGGAGCCCCACCGGCCAATCAATGCATTGCAGTCCAATTTTGGTCTGGTTTATATGGCCCTAAGTGACATTAATTCTAAGGGCAAATCACAAGGGGTGCTGATGGCGAGGCAATTGGATGCACCATTATTGCCTATTCACAAAAACAGTGTAATTTACAAATGTAGATTGGACAATTTTCAGACAGAATATTAAAAGGACTCACCAGAGATCCCCTTTGTAATAACTCTCCAATAAAGAACAGTAATCTGGAAACATGCAGCCAATCAGCAGCTTTTGATTGGCTGCAGCCGTCACGTGACAGCTGGGAGATACAGCACCGATTTGGGAGTTAACAATTACGTTTTTTTACTTTGTGCTGTAAAATTATTAACAAGGTGCCCCCAGAAGTGGTCAAAGGGCCTAGTCACATGTGTTATTTTAAGGACGACTGACCAGAATGCACAACTTTGGTCTGATTTTTGGATGTGTCTCTACAATCGGAAATAGGGAGCTAAAAAACGATTAACATTAGATTGGAAAGCGTTGATAAAAAAAGGTGAGTTTTAGATCAATTTCTGTGCATTTTTCACGACTTTACAATTGCTGTTAAAAAAACTGAAATTGTGAAACTACAGCAAAAACCACCGTGTGGGAAACCAACTGTTGAGGACAAAATTTCACATTTGAATAATATCAGCAAATTTTTTCAAACAAAGCTCTACAAGCAGAGTCATTACACTCCCCTGCTACAAATATGGACATAATGTGTCTCACAAACAAAATGTGCAAAAGTATACACGACTACCAAAATGACACAACCAGAGAATATTTCTGGCCCTGGAGCCATCGCTGGCATTATATTTATGAAACTAAGCACTTACATGTCCATAGCTTGTACATCGACTGTGTCTAGACGTACGCCTAAGAGCTTAACATCCAGCCGGGGACAGAAACAAGAAAGTCCACAGAGGCTTGTATCAAGCCAACTGGGGCATGAGAGAGGTCAACCTGCTATCAGCAAAATGAAGGAAGGAGGAAGTCTACAGCTTGTGGACATTTCTATATCTAATCTGGAGTCTCTTTAGTTTCCTGCAAAGAAAATATTCTTGCAAAAATGAGATATTAGTTAGAACATGAAGCTCATAAGTCAACGGAACTAACAAGACTAAAACTCCCCACACACTAGACAAAAGCTAGCCGAACTCTACAACTTCAGCAGGATTAGACCACCATCAAATATGTATTGGGGTCTTCTGACTCTTTCCCGAGAGATGATATTGGGGAGGGAAAAACTTCTGACTTTCGATAATGGATCCTTTTGTTCCTTTAGGAGAAAACCTGCAACATCTCTCTCATAAAGAACAGAAGGAGTCTTCCGGGAGAGATAGTTGTCAAAATATTCATGCCGACCTTAACTCTGTTGGTGCCCAAAGCAGAGGTTTCAGAATGCATTCGATTACCCTTTGCCTCTTAAATGTCTTGTTGCGAGTTCATAAATGGGTAAAGTTGCAAAGTGCCTGTAAAAATGAGTAAATTTGCAAATTACCCCTTATTAAACATCTTCCTAGTTCTCAAGAATGGAGGGATTTTAAATTTTATAGTTTACAACAGGTTACCTAGGCATGAGCCCAGGTGGTCTACTCGAAGAGCGTGCCACCTGGGCTCGTGCCTTTCTGAAGCTGGTCAGATTGCTGGATCTGGCCAGTTTGAGTCCCCCTATGCTTCTTCAATGCTGCAGAAGCAAAGCTGGTACAAACGGTCAATCTTCAGGAGTACAGGGCTCCTAGCAAAGCAGGAACGCAGGAGCGGTTCGCTCCTGAAGAAGCAACTTTACAAAACGATTTTAAGTTCTGTAGGATAGATACTGAAAGGATAATCAGTTCACTGCCTCCAATCTAGCCACATGTGACACGAGGAACTATAGGGCCCCATAGCACATTTGAAATTGGTCCTTCCTTCAACATGACTTGCAGCAACTTTTTGGTTCCACCAATCAATGTAATCTCTAAATGCACATTACCCAAGTGAAGAATGCCCCCGTTGACTGCTGGTCCTCAGCTGTTATAAGTTACCCCCATGGTCAATCAAAATTTTGGCTGGCCAAGCTACCACACAATACATCTGCTGCTCCATTTATGACCAGTGCCAAAAATGTTGCCTTCACGTTTCTCATTAATGCTCTAGGACGTGAAGCAAAATGTAGCTTTAGTATTGCAGAGTCTCCCTGACCACTCTCTGCAATGTTCTCTGTGGTATTAAATGGTAAACATATGCTTAAAATAATACATTTCCAGCCCACTCATCTATACTACTACGAGGACATGATCAAGAAGATCTACGTCTGTGTTGTCTTCACCGAGAGGAAGCATCTGTCTAACAAAACGTTTTCCACTTTATAGATATCAGTGCAAGTGAGGGGTGAGAATTAAATCACATCCAAACAGCTTTATTATGGAAATAACAAAAGTAGCTTGGTGAAAAAAAAACAAAAAAAAAACAGATTCTGATAAATAGAATTTATCAGTTGGTTCACACCTATGACAGGAATAACAATGCCAGATAGAAGACCTTCAATTTAATGATGTAGATATTGTTTCTCAATGCAAATGTGCTTGTAAATGCCTAAAAGGTGGCGCTGAAGTTCTCAGTAAGCCCCTCCTGACACCATCACTTTATCCTTAATTGAAGGTTGTGACATTCACTGACCAAATTGTATTGCAAATTTGGGCAACAATTATCTAATTTTTTTGGGGCACTACAATGTTTAGTATACACATGGCATCAATATTGGCAGAGCCTACCAATTTCATCAGGACCCATGGATTTTGTTACGAATATGGTGGCAGTCGAAACATGAAAGTTGGTAATAATCTGATGTCTATGGTGGTTTCTAAGAAATGAGAACCCTGTTTATGACATTAACCTATTTTATTGCTTCACTAGCGTTTTGCGAATAAAGTATCATAACTTTCAATAAGTCAATATTTTGATCCTATCATGGACCCTGGTCAAAGCCTCCTTGGTAAAGTCACAGCATGAAATTAACCGTGGCCTAAGCTCACAAATATTACAAAGTTAATGTCCTGATTAACAAATAGTCTATGTAAAAGTAAGGCATTAAAAGGGCTGAAAATACTTTCTTTTTTAGAAGTACTTAGTTTATAAAGAGATGAAAGAAGACATATTCAAGTTATCTATCCCCACTGCTGATCAGACGGAAAACTCTGATGATTCCTATCACCTGCACTTGATTATTAAATGACGCATATACACACGTGGTCAAAATGGTTGGTACCCCTTGTTTAATGACAGAAAAACACACAATGGTCACAGAAGTAACTTAAATCTGACAAAAGTAATAATAAATAAAAGATCTATGAAAATGAACAACTGAAACTCAGACATTGCTTTTCAATCATGCTTTCACAGAATTAAAAAAAATAAAACTCATGAATTAGGCCTGCACAGAAATGATGGCACCCTTAACGTAATATTTTGCTGCACAACCTTTTGAGGCAATCACTGCAATCAAACGATTCCTGTAACTGTCAATGAGACTTCTGCACCTCTCGACAGGTATTTTGGCCGACTCCTCAAGCGCAAACTGCTCCAGGTGTTTCGTGTTTCAAGGTTGCCTTTTCCAGACGCCATGTTTCAGCTCTTTCCAAAGATTCTCAATAGGATTTAGGTCAGGGCTCATAGAAGGCCACTTCAGAATAGTTCAATGTTTTCCTCTTAGCCATTCTTGGGTGTTTTTAGCTGTGTGTTGTGGGTCATTATCTTGTTGCAAGACCCATGACCTGCGACTGAGACCAAGCTTTCTGACACTGGGCAGCACATTTCTCTCTAGAATTCCGTGATAGTCTTGAGAATTCATTGTACCCTGCACAGATTCTAGACACACAGTGCCAGATGCAGCAAAGCAGCCCCAGAACATAACAGAGCCTCCTCCATGTTTCACAGTAGGGACAGTGTTCTTTTCTTGATATGCTTCATATTCCCATCTGTGAACATAGAGCTGATATGACTTGCCAAGAAGTTCTATTTTTGCCTCATCTGTCCATAGGGCATTCTCCCAGAAGCTTTGTGGCTTGTCAACATGTAGTTTGGCAAATTCTAGTCTGGCTTTTTATGATTTTTTTTCAACAACGGTGTCCTCATGAACTCCACTTGGCTCATACAACGACGAATGGTGCAAACTGACACTGATGTTCCTTGAGCTTGAAGTTCACCTTTAATCTGTTTAGAAGTTTTTCTGGGCTCTTTTGTTACCATTTGTATTACCCATCTCATTGATTTGTCATCAATTTTCCTCCTGCGGCCACGTCCAGGGAGGTTAGCTACAGTCCCTTGGATCTTAAATTTCTGAATAATATGTGCAACTGTAGTCACAGGAACATCAAGCTGCTTGGAGATGGTCTTATAACTTTTACCTTTAACATGTTTGTCTATAATTTTCTTTCTACTCTCCTGAGAAAACTCTTTCTTTCGCTTCCTCTGGTCCATGTTGAGTGTGATACGCACCATGTCATCAAACAGCACAGTGAGTATCTGTAGCCCTATATACCGGCCACTCACTGATTCCAAGATTGTAGACATCTGTGGTGCTAGTTAGTGGACACACCTTGATCTAACATGTCCCTTTTGTCACATTGTTTTCAGGGGAAGCATCATTTCTGTCCAGGCCGATTTCATGAGTTTTATTTTTTTTAAATTCTGTGGTAGCATGGTTGAAAAGCAATGTCTGACTTTAATTTGTTCATTTTCATAGATTTTTTTAGTTATTATTTATTTTGCCAGATTCAAGTTATTTCTGTGACCATTGTGGGTTTTTCTGTCATTAAATGAGGTTTACCAACAATTTTGACCACTTGTGTAGAGTTCGGTTGGGGACCATCAAGTGACCGGAATATTGAAAAATCAGGGACGATAACATTTCAATGATATGAGGACGATTTTTTTTTACTTTTCAACCTTCTAACCAGTTTTTTTCTTTTACTTTTTACTGGCTGCACACACCTCTTGAAATTTAAGCAGAACTGCTACAAAGTTGAGAAGAAAGAAGGGACAAGGAAGCTGGTCAGGATGTGAAACCACATTGGCCTTTATTTTTTACAGACACATTGACCATATTTAAAAAAAAAAATACATTTAGAGAACAGATAAAGCCGAGTTTTAAGGTACTAAGAAAGCACCAGTAATGGGAAGACATTGGGTGCAGATGCAACCACAAAATGGGCAACGGATATGTCCGGATCTGACTGTAACACCAAGAAGGTGTCTGCGAATAATAAGTGCAAATGGCAACTATGAGACCAAACAGTTCTCAGCTATATACCCACCAAATTATTCACAAATATTTACCTACCACATGTCTAAAATTTTGATATGTTGGTCACAAACAGTGGGGTGTGACACCAACGCTGATCAGCTGTTACCTGCGCCAGTCGGAAGTTCTTGGGTGTTCTCTTGAAAACACTCTTTTATTTTTTTTTTAACTTCATTCTGGTGAGCGAGGTTAGGCAAAAATACTGAGCTATCAATCAAGGTAAAGAGGTTGGTGCTAGATGAGGAAACAAACACAGGACACAGAAGCTTGTGTAGTAGTGATGAGCGAACATGTTTGAAAAAGGCGTTATCTGAGCATGCTCATGTGCTAACCGAGTGTCTTCGGCGCGCTTGAAAAATATGTTCGAGTCCTCATGATTGCATGTCTCGTGGCTGTTCGACAGGTGCTAATCGAGTGTCTTCGGCAGGCTCGAAAAATATGTTTGAGTCCTCGAGGCTGAATGTCTTGCGGCTGTTCGACAGGTGCGAGGACTTGAACATATTATTCGAGCACGCCGAAGACACTTGGTTAGCACCCAAGCATGCTCGGATAACACCTTATCCAAGCACGTTCACTCATCACTATTGTGTAGTGCTCCATAAGGGCCAAAGCACCTAATGCATAATTTTCATAGGAATTAAAAACTTCATTTCTTGGGAATGCAGCAACAGTTAAAAGATATAAAGGTTTTGATGGATTTACCGTTCATAACATATACAGTTTTGGGGGGATTATCTGAAAGATAAATGCCCCATAATGAATAAAGAAACGCAAGTATGACAATGTTTTAAACAGAAAACTAGAACATAAAAAAAGTTGGGATGGGAATTACTGGGAGAGAGATGCGTAGGATGCTCCCCTAAATAGGTCAGCCATGTGGGATTTATACAAATAAGCTGTGTGTGGGGGAGTTAATATATGGACAGGAAGAACGTATTCATCTTCAGAATAAAGTGACCTCAGAATTGCAGATTTGCTGTGAGTCAATAATGGCCGGCAGCATTCTGGAGGTTGTGTACATCTGCTACTAAATGATTGAGGTCAGAAAGGTCCAGACAAGACTGATCACCTAAAAGTAACTCAGGAAAGTAAAACAATGTGCATTTGTTGTTATATTCCACCGCTCTGGAGTCCTCTCACAATATACAGCAGATCTTCAAGTCGCATTTAATAAAGGAAGTTGCTTCATTCTTCATACACTATGTGTCATTATGTTCCATTTTCCACTTTTTAACCCTGGAGTGGTCAATATTGTATATGGAGGCCTTTACTGATGGTTCCTGGAAGTGAATATAATGCTATACAAAGGCATCATACCGCAATACGCTTAAAGAAGACTTGTTACCTGCACTCAACAAATGAGTTAAATACACTGCTCAAAAAATAAAGGGAACACTTAAATAACAGAATATAACTCCAAGTAAATCAAACTTCTGTGAAATCAGACTGTCCACTTAGGAAGCGACACTGATTGAAAATCAATTTCACATGTTGTTGTGCAAATGGAATAGACAACAGATGGAAATTATGGGCAATTATCAAGACACACTCAATAAAGGAGTGGTTCTGCAGGTGGGGACCACAGGCCACATGTTTTATTGCTATGAACACATTCCACTATGCAATGAATACAAATTTGCAACTGGAATATTTCATTCAGAGATATCTAGGATGTGGTATTTTAGTGTTCCCTTTATTTTTTTGAGAAGTTTATATTGTAAAATTCCCGTTGCTGTCCTGATTCCGATGCTTTTTTCCATTTTGTGCTATGTCACTTCATTGCAGAGATAATCACATTTGTTGCTTTTGGAGTGCAGTATGTGAAATCTCTACTTGGAGTGCAACTGGGAGATTTTTCGCACCCTTCTCCGGTAATGCGAGGTTTTTTAACCCTCTCCCAGATGCTGTCAATCACAAATCAGCAACTGATAAAGCAGTCTAGCAATCTCAAGGGCTTCCAAGATGTGATTATCAGCATCTGGGAATTGGGGTTTAAAAGCGCAGAGTCCAGAAAGACTCGCAAGAAATGCTAAGAGCAAATAGAAAAAACTTAAGAAGAATTAGGGGATTTTTGCAAGGATTTTAAAGGGGCTGTGAGGCCTTAGGGTACACAAGTATTGTCTTTTGCTTCCTCCCCTGCCCAGGAGCTGTGGTATGTTCTGTACACGGTCAGACACAGATAATTTCTAAAATGAACTTTTGTTCATGGGAAAACCCCTTTAAAAAGCAAATATCAACACCAACATGGCCTCTACTAAAAAGAACGCCAATGACAATGAAAGGAAAGCAGCAAAGGCACAACGTCGAAGACAACAACGGGCAAATGAGACTCTTGAAGAGCAACAGCATCACTGGGACTAAAATGGTGCATACAAATGTAGGTGTCAAGCACATGAGTCCCCTGAATCAAAAGTCATTAGATTATCACAGGATGCCATTAGGCAACAACAGCGCCACAAACAAAAATCTATAGTCTTTACAGCAATACCATGCTCACAAGATGACCCATTTGAACCAGCACACCACACCGTCGAGTCTACAACTTCAAAGTGTATGAGATTAACTAAGAAGGCATTTTCAGGGAGAAAACAGCACATGAAGGAGAGAGACAGCAGACAAGGGGGATAGCACATGGGGTAGACAGGTCAAAGAAGAGAGCACACGGGGAAAGAGAGAGTGGGTGAGAGTGTGGGTGAGCACATGGGGGGGGATTCTCAACGCTGCAAAGCCTGCCCTCATCGTAACATCTAGGGGACAGTTCATGAAAGCTTTTACAAAAATTGTGTAACTTCAGAGGTTTTATTTCCGTCAATTTGACTCAACTCCGCTTAATTGGCGGAACTGGGGTGAACCAGGGACGGGATGGGGCGTGGTCAAATTCATAAAAAATGCTGGTGTTTTGTATGCCAGAAATGCTACTCCAGTTTGTGACTGGGCTTGATGAATCGGCCCTGGAATGTTCACATGTCCATTTGTGATTTTTCTGGATACCCACACTGCATAAAAGCCGGCCGCATAATGCCACGTAGGGGTCATGTGTATCTATATGTGTACTCATCACATCGTGTCACGTGACCCCTGCACGGTCACGAAAAAACTCAGAATCAGTGGGATTCGTGGAAGTGTTCCAAAGTCATTACCTCATAAACTGACACTGGTCAGAATTGTAATATTTGGCCTCATCGTGAAGGTGAAAAGAGGCTTGGGGAGTAAAGGGGTTAATTGGATAACATAAGTGACGTCCATCCGGAAAATTGTTTTTTATTCAAGGTTAGAAGATGCAACAGATGCAAACTGATGTCATTTCAGGAAAAATAAAACCCCTTCCAATATAACTGAGTTTTTTATTACCATTTTTATTCTCTGCAAACATATTAAAAAAGGCAAATAAAAACTTACATGAATTCAGTCAAGAAAGGGAAACATAGAAGAGGATTCTTTACTGTTAGGGCAGTGAGAATCTGGAATTGCTTGCCTGAGGAGGTGGTGATGGCGAACTCAGTCGAGGGGTTCAAGAGAGGCCTGGATGTCTTCCTGGAGCAGAACAATATTGTATCATACAATTATTAGGTTCTGTAGAAGGACGTAGATCTGGGGATTTATTATGACGGAATATAGGCTGAACTGGATGGACAAATGTCTTTTTTCGGCCTTACTAACTATGTTACTATGTTACTATGTTACTATGAAATACATAATAGCTATTATGTTAAAATAATGTCTGACCAAGAGATCAAAACAAATACATCTTGGAAAAAATATAGTGTTTTTTTTATAATTGGGTTAATATTAATGTTTCACAAAAGACAAGTTTAACAATAAACTAAAAAAAAGAGCAAAAAAAATAACTCCTGAGGCCTCTGAGATCTCTACTGGTACATTGGCTACTGTGCCCGCTGCCAATATAAAAATTCCATTTATATGGAGAATAATACAGCATCTGTTTCTAGGAAAGTATGAGCAATAACTACTCTAACTATTAATACGCTCTCATTAGCATACGATATCCGCTTGTCCTAAATGTTGAACTCATGCAGCCATCATCAAGAGTTCAATGAACTGGAATTTGATTGGCTGTCAGTTATCCGTGAGATGGAAAAAAGAAAAGTAATTTATAGATATAAACTGAAATGTCCCTTTAAGCCATTATGAAAAGACATTTTGTGAAGCTATAGTCGTTTCTTAAAGGGGTTGTCTTTGATTTTATTTGCTTTGACAGCAGCTGTCTGGTACTGATCACTTACCGTAAGTTTACTTTGTCATCCACCCAAACACCCAAGTCATTTTCATTGACAGTTTTACCCAGTGTTTTACCATTTACTCCATAATTGGACATTTTACTTCTTCTGCCCAAGTGCATGTCATTCCATTTATCTACGCTAAACTTCAACTTGCTTTTCTCAGCCAACGTCTCCAACTTACATAAATCACTCTGCAATATTAAATTATCATCCTGTGTGTTGATTACCTTGCAGAGTTTAGTATCATTGGAAAATATCGAAATTCTACTCTGTATGTCCTCTATAAGGTCATTGTCATGATATGTACTTTTGCCCTGTCCTGTATTTGAATAATATGCCATTTGATGTATGTAACTGTTCTCTGATCTACCTGCATGTGTTGTTCCAGCGTTCTTGATAATAAATCTGTTGAATCATCCCTCGGCCTGTTGTCCCTTCTTGCTCTGCCGTACACCCCGTCACAAACTGGTGGCCGCGGTGGGATCAGAGCAGAAGGAATGGAGGACAATGGCCCAACATCGGGAACCAACACCGCAGAGTACAAGAACTGGACTTTGGGGAGCCTACAATCAAAGGCCCGTGAAGTAGGAGTCCGTTTTAAGGGACTCTCCAAGGAGCAGCTTATTGAGGCTTTGGAAGGAGTTCGCCTGCAAGATGACGCTGAGGAAGGACCCTCACAGCAAATGGAGGAAAGACTGCAGCCGGAGGTAAATACCCAAAAAAGTCAGTGGGTTGTGTGGTACGAGGAGGAGTTGGCATTGCTGGGAGAAGAGGCCACCATAGACGATAAGAGGGAGGCCATTCATAGAGCTCAGGAGAGGGAGGCCATTCACAGAGCCGAGGAGAGGGAGGCCATTCACAGAGCCGAGGAGAGGGAGAGGGAGGCCATTCACAGAGCCGAGGACAGAGCTCAGGAGATGGCATTGCTGGAGAGGCAGATCGCTTTGGAAGCAGCTAGAAGCTCCAGACAGACTGTAACCCCAGCACCCACCATGAGGGAACTCCCCAGAGTGTCCCGCAAAGACTTCAAGCCCTTTAATGAGGCTGCAGGCGACATTGAGGGCTTCTTCCAGGACTTTGAGCATCAGTGTCGATTAATGGAAGTCCCAGAAAGGGACCGAGTCCGACATCTGGTGGGGATCTTAGAGGGTGGAGCTGCCGCAGCCTATAGAGCTATGGACCCTCAGGGGAACTGTGAGTATGCGGAGATTAAACGGACTATTCTAGAACATTATGCTGTTACCCCAGACACTTACAGGACTCAGTTCCGTACTTTAGCCTGTGATGAGGAAGTGTCTTTCAAGATGTATGCCCACAGACTCAAACAAATATGTCATCGCTGGCTGGAGGCAGAGGAGGCCTTAACCTGGGAGACCTTCCTCCAGGTTATCCTAAAAGAGCAGTTTTACTTCAAGTGCCCTGCTGAGATCCGGGAATGGGTGCGTGAGAGAAGACCAGCCACTGTGGAGGAAGCTGCAGCTCTAGCTGATGAGGCTCTCACCATCAAGCCTCAGTGGAGGGTTCTGTTGGAGGATGGAGAGAGGCCTACCAGCTCCACAACACCGGTGACCCCCTGTTCTTCTGTCCCCATTGTTCCCCGTTCCTCTAAGCCACCACCTCATGCTGATACCCGTGTAAATGTGCCTCCAGTTGCTTATACTGCGTTTTCTGGAATACGACGAGGAGAGGAAGTAGCAGAGTGCAGGTGTTATGGTTGTGGGCATCTGGGGCATCTGCAGGCTTCATTGCCCAGCCAGCTCATGGAGAAGTCGTCCTCAAACCCCTACAGCACCTTCAGGTGGGAGCCGGCCTCCAGGTTCCCTTACCCCTCGCCCAAGAGGACGCCTTGGATGGAGTGAGACCCAGCAGAGATGCTATCGATGTGGACAGCCGAGGCATCTGCAAGCCTCCTGCCCAGCTGTTCAAATGAGGATTAATCCTGTACCCAGTTGTATTATTAATTATGTACACCCAAGTACATGGAGGACGACGTGTCACCACTACGTGAGGACTGGCCTAGTGCCTCACCCACCCATGTTGCATCACTAGGAGTTTATGGTGTGCGACCCGCAGCTATGACGACTTCTGCTCATCGAGGTAAGCACTTGCAGGAGGTCGTGCTGGATGGACAGAGACTTATTGGATTTTGTGACTCAGGGGCTTTCCTCACACTGGCTGATCCCCGAGTGGTTCGGCCTGAGGCAATCCATCGAGGACCTGGGATTGTCATTGAACTGGCTGGTGGACAATGGAGGACTATTCCCACAGCCACTGTGGATCTGAACTTTGGTTTTGGGGTCAGGCGATGTGTGGTTGGGGTGATGGGTGGTCTGCCTGCAGATGTTCTCCTGGGAAATGATGTGGGAGAGCTACGATGCCAATTCGTGGCTGCATGAAGCCACATGTAAGTTACGCTCTGCCTGTGTGTACATAACCAGCGACCTGTAGAGGTCCCTGGTACGTACACAAATTGGGAGGGGAAGGGATTGTCATAATATGTACTTTTGCCCTGTCCTGTATTTGAATAATATGCCATTTGATGTATGTAACTGTTCTCTGGTTTCTATTAGCTGTAATTTATGTATTCTCTTGTGCTGGGAGTTCACCTGTAACAATATGTCTCCTTCCCCCAATACTTGCAGCCCTAAGCTCTAATGTAATTAAGCTTTGTCAACATCACTAGTGGAGGAATAGCCATTCTTCCTCACAGCAGGTGGCTAGTCAAATGTACATACTACATAGATTAAGCGGAGCCCACCAGTCTAGAATCTTCTGGTGGACCCAACCATTGAATAGAAGGTGTGACCCCTACCCCCCTTCATGGGCGGATCCCAGGAGTTCAGACAATCCATTCTTATTTTGAGATCAGATGTGAGTTGATCCTTGAAGGAGAAGGAGTGGGGATTCTTAGCTGAGGCAAGACCCCATGTCCATCTGTGACTGCAGAAGCGAATGGGGCGAGACTTGAGCTGAGGACATATCTCGTCGCTCGTGGGATTGTTTTGGGATCCCTTGGACTCGTGTGGACTATTGCTTTGTTAGCTGGCACAAGGATTATCGGGAGGTGCCCCCGAACCTGTTCTGTTGGACTAATTGTGGACTCTGTAGATCTACCTGCATGTGTTGTTCCAGCGTTCTTGATAATAAATCTTTTGAATCATCCCTCGGCCTGTTGTCCCTTCTTGCTCTGCCGTACATCCCGTCACAGTCATCAATAAATATATTAAAAAGAAGAGGGCCCGATACTGACCCTTGTGCTACCTCAGTGTTAAATGTACTTCTCTAATTAGTGGTTTTCTTGCTTGGGATGTCAGTTTAGGTGGACGGCCATATCTTGGTTGGCTTGCAGTTGTGCTATACTCCAAGTGACCCCTGTCATGATCCCAATGGCAGGGGATCACAAAAGGACAAGCACAAAAACAAAACAAGCTCTAGGGTGATGGAACCTGAGCTGACCGCGATCCTCAACCTAAACACACAACTAGCAGTAGCCGGGGAACGTGCCTACGATGATTCCTAGACGTCTCGCGCCAGCCGAAGGATTAACTTCCCCTATTAGAAGAAACACAGACCTCACTTGCCTCCAGAGAAACACCCCACAGAAATAGCAGCCCCCCACATGTAATAACGGTGAAATGAGAGGAAAGCACATACGTAGTTATGAAAATAGAATCAGCAAAAATGAGGCCCACTAAAGCTAGATAGCAGAGGATACAAAAGTGAACTGCGCGGTCAGCGAAAAACCCTTCAAAAAACCATCCTGAAATTACTTGAACTCATGTGCCAACTCATGGAACATGAGGAGTAATTTCAGCCCACTAGAGCAACCAGCAGCAAGGAATCACATATCTGCAAGCTGGACTAAGACAAAAATTAAGCAAAACGTGGAACAGGAAAATCAAAACTTAGCTTGTCCTGAAGATAACAGACGCAGGTAGCAGAGGTAAAAAGACACGCTGATTACATTGATAGCCGGCGAGGAAATGACAAAAAAGCCAGGTTAAATAGGAAACTCCCATAACCTGATGGAACAGGTGGACACCAGAGACCGCAGAGAACACAAGTCACCCAGTACCATCAGTAACCACCAGAGGGAGCCCAAAAACAGAACTCACAACAGTACCCCCCTTGAGGAGGGGTCACCGAACCCTCACGAAAACCACCAGGGCGACCAGGATGAGCCCTATGAAAAGCACGGACCAAATCGGCAGCATGAACATCAGAGGCAATCACTCAAGAATTATCCTCCTGACCATAACCCTTCCACTTGACCAAATACTGGAGTTTCCATCTGGAAACACGAGAATCCAAGATCTTCTCCACAACATACTCCAATTCACCCTCCACCAGCACCGGAGCAGGAGGCTCAAGCGAAGGAACAACAGGTACCTCATACTTCCGCAACAACGACCGATGGAACACATTATGAATAGCAAACGATGCCGGGAGATCCAAACGAAACGACACAGGGTTAAGAATTTCCAAGATCCTATAGGGACCGATGAACCGAGGCTTGAACTTAGGAGAAGAGACCTTCATAGGAACAAAACGAGAAGACAACCACACCAAGTCCCCAACAAAAAGTCGAGGACCCACGCGGCGACGGCGATTAGCAAACTGCTGAGCCCTCTCCTGGGACAACTTCAAATTGTCCACCACATGACTCCAAATCTGATGCAACCTATCCACCACCATGTCCACTCCAGGACAATCAGAGGGCTCCACCTGACCAGAGGAAAAACGAGGATGAAACCCCGAATTACAAAAGAAAGGAGAAACCAAGGTAGCAGAACTAGCCCGATTATTAAGGGCAAACTCGGCAAGCGGCAAAAAGGAAACCCAGTCATCTTGATCAGCAGAAACAAAACACCTTAAATAAGTTTCTAAAGTCTGATTAGTTCGTTCCGTCTGGCCATTCGTCTGGGGATGGAATGCAGACGAAAAGGACAAATCAATGCCCATCTTAGCACAGAACGTCCGCCAAAATCTAGACACAAACTGGGATCCCTTGTCAGAAACGATGTTCTCTGGAATGCCATGCAAACGGACCACGTTTTGAAAAAACAGAGGGACCAACTCAGAGGAGGAAGGTAACTTAGGCAAGGGTACCAGATGAACCATCTTAGAAAAGCGGTCACACACAACCCATATGACAGACATTTTTTGAGAGACAGGGAGATCCGAAATAAAGTCCATGGAAATGTGCGTCCAAGGCCTCTTCGGGATAGGCAAAGGTGACAACAATCCACTGGCCCGAGAACAGCAAGGCTTAGCCCGAGCGCAAACTCCATAAGACTGCACGAAAGAACGCACATCCCTCGACAAGGAAGGCCACCAAAAAGACCTGGCCACCAAGTCTCTAGTACCAAATATTCCAGGATGACCTGCCAACACAGAAGAATGGACCTCGGAGATGACTCTACTGGTCCAATTATCCGGAACAAACAGTCTTTCCGGCGGACAACGATCAGGTTTATCCGCCTGAAACTCCTGCAAAGCACGTCGCAAGTCTGGGGAGACAGCCGACAAAATCACCCCATCCCTAAGGATACCAGTGGGCTCAGAATTTCCAGGGGAGTCAGGCACAAAACTCCTAGAAAGAGCATCCGCCTTCACATTCTTTGAACCTGGTAGGTATGAAACCACAAAATTGAAACGGGAGAAAAACAGTGACCAACGAGCCTGTCTAGGATTCAGACGCTTGGCAGACTCAAGGTACATCAGATTTTTGTGATCAGTCAAGACCACCACACGATGTCTAGCACCCTCAAGCCAATGACGCCACTCCTCAAATGCCCACTTCATGGCCAAAAGCTCCCGATTACCAACATCATAATTCCGTTCAGCGGGCGAAAATTTTCTAGAAAAGAACGCACATGGCTTCATCACTGAGCCATCGGAGCTTCTCTGTGACAAAACCGCCCCCTCTCCGATCTCGGAAGCATCAACCTCAACCTGAAAAGGAAGCGACGTATCTGGCTGACGCAACACAGGAGCAGAAGAAAACCGGCGCTTAAGTTCCTGAAAGGCCTCCACAGCCGCAGGAGACCAATCAGTAACATCAGCACCCTTCTTAGTCAAATCCGTCAAAGGCTTAACAACACTAGAAAAATTAGTTATGAAGCGACGATAAAAATTAGCAAAGCCCAAGAACTTCTGTAGACTCTTAAGAGATGTAGGCTGCGTCCAGTCACAAATAGCCTGAACCTTGACGGGATCCATCTCAATAGTAGAAGGGGAAAAAATATACCCCAAAAAAGAAATCTTCTGGACTCCAAAGAGACATTTAGAACCCTTTACAAACAAAGAATTGGCCCGCAGGACCTGAAACACCTTCCTGACCTGCTGAACATGAGACTCCCAGTCATCAGAAAAAACCAAAACATCATCCAAATACACGATAATAAATTTATCCAGATATTCACGGAAAATATCGTGCATAAAAGACTGGAAGACAGAAGGAGCATTAGAAAGTCCAAAAGGCATCACCAAATACTCGAAATGGCCCTCAGGCGTATTAAATGCGGTTTTCCACTCATCACCCTGCCTTATCCGCACAAGATTATACGCACCCCGAAGATCAATCTTAGTGAACCATTTAGCCCCCTTAATGCGAGCGAACAAATCAGTCAACAATGGCAAAGGATACTGATATTTGACTGTAATCTTATTCAAAAGACGATAATCTATGCAAGGCCTCAAGGAACCATCTTTTTTGGCCACGAAAAAAAAACCTGCTCCCAAAGGGGACGAAGATGGACGGATATGTCCCTTTTCCAAGGACTCCTTAACATAATTCCGCATAGCAGTATGCTCTGGCACTGACAGATTGAACAAACGACCTTTAGGGAATTTACTGCCAGGAATCAAATCTATAGCACAATCGCAATCCCTGTGAGGAGGAAGCGAACTGAGCTTAGGCTCCTCAAAAACCTCCCGATAATCAGACAAAAATACCGGAACCTCAGAAGGAATAGATGAAGCGATAGAAATCGGAGATGCATCATCATGAACCCCCTGACATCGCCAGCTTAACACAGACATTGTTTTCCAGTCCAGGACTGGGTTATGAGTTTGTAACCATGGCAGACCAAGCACTAAGACATCATGTAAATTATACAGTACCAGGAAGCGAATCACCTCCTGATGAACGGGAGTCATACGCATGGTCACTTGTGTCCAGTACTGAGGTTTATTCATAGCCAAAGGTGTAGAATCAATTCCTTTCAAAGGAATAGGAACTTCCAGAGGCTCCAGACTAAACCCACAGCGATTGGCAAATGACCAATCCATAAGACTCAGGGCAGCGCCTGAATCCACATAGGCATCGACGGAAATGGATGATAATGAACAAATCAGAGTCACAGACAGAATGAACTTAGACTGTAAAGTACCAATGGCAACAGACTTATCAACCTTTTTTGTGCGTTTAGAGCATGCTGATATAACATGAGCTGAATCACCACAATAAAAACACAATCCATTTTTCCGCCTATAATTTTGCCGTTCACTTCTGGACTGAATTCTATCACATTGCATTATCGCAGGTGCCTGTTCAGAAGACACCGCCAAATGGTGCACAGGTTTGCGCTCCCGTAAACGCCGATCAATCTGAATAGCCATAGTCATGGACTCATTCAGACCTGTAGGCGCCGGGAACCCCACCATAACATCTTTAATGGCCTCAGAAAGGCCATCTCTGAATTTTGCAGCCAGAGCGCACTCATTCCACTGAGTAAGCACCGACCATTTCCGAAATTTCTGACAATATATTTCTGCTTCATCTTGCCCCTGAGAGAGAGCCAATAAAGCTTTTTCAGCCTGAATCTCTAGGTTAGGTTCCTCATAGAGCAAACCCAATGCCAGAAAAAACGCATCCACATTGAGCAACGCAGGATCCCCTGGTGCCAATGCAAATGCCCAATTCTGAGGGTCACCCCGCAGGAAAGATATAACAATCTTGACCTGCTGAGCAGGGTCTCCAGAGGAGCGAGATTTCAAGGAAAGAAACAACTTGCAATTGTTCCTAAAATTCAGAAAACTAGATCTATCTCCAGAAAAAAACTCTGGGATAGGAATTCTAGGTTCAGACATAGGAGTATGAACAACAAAATCTTGTATATTTTGAACCTTAGCAGCAAGATTATTCAGGCTGGAAGCCAAACTCTGGACGTCCATGATAAACAGCTGAGGTCAGAGCCATTCAAGGATTAAGAGGAGGAAAGAAGCAGCCAAGCTGCAATTAAGGCTAGGCAGCAAACACTGAGGAGGAGAAAAAAAAAAAACTTCCTCAGACTACTTTTCCTCCTACTTCAGCCAAAACGATGACCAATTTTTTTTTATGGCCGGCTATACTGTCATGATCTCAATGGCAGGGGATCACAAAAGGACAAGCACAAAAACAAAACAAGCTCTAGGGTGATGGAACCTGAGCTGACCGCGATCCTGAACCTAAACACACAACTAGCAGTAGCCGGGGAACGTGCCTACGATGATTCCTAGACGTTTCGCGCCAGCCGAAGGATTAACTTCCCCTATTAGAAGAAACACAGACCTCACTTGCCTCCAGAGAAACACCCCACAGAAATAGCAGCCCCCCACATGTAATAACGGTGAAATGAGAGGAAAGCACATACGTAGTTATGAAAATAGAATCAGCAAAAATGAGGCCCGCTAAAGCTAGATAGCAGAGGATACAAAAGTGAACTGCGCGGTCAGCGAAAAACCCTTCAAAAAACCATCCTGAAATTACTTGAACTCATGTGCCAACTCATGGAACATGAGGAGTAATTTCAGCCCACTAGAGCAACCAGCAGCAAGGAATCACATATCTGCAAGCTGGACTAAGACAAAAATTAAGCAAAACGTGGAACAGGAAAATCAAAACTTAGCTTGTCCTGAAGATAACAGACGCAGGTAGCAGAGGTAAAAAGACACGCTGATTACATTGATAGCCGGTGAGGAAATGACAAAAAAGCCAGGTTAAATAGGAAACTCCCATAACCTGATGGAACAGGTGGACACCAGAGACCGCAGAGAACACAAGTCACCCAGTACCATCAGTAACCACCAGAGGGAGCCCAAAAACAGAACTCACAACAGACCCCCCCAACCTGTACATTTAACTTTTTGTCTGGCCTATTAGTTAAATCAAGGGCTAGAAGTGACCCCCTCCTCTGGTTGGGTCCCGCACCAGTTGTGAAAAATCCCTTTCTGGACCTGCAGGTTTCTGCTCCCCAATTTACATAATGGTAGTAGAAATCTCCCATAATAATGACTTCTCCCTGATTCGCTGCCTCATCTATTTGCTCTATGAAGATATTTTTTTGCCGCTTCTGTTATATTTGGAGACTTAAAACAGAACCCTATGAGTATTTTATATTCTTTGTCCCTCCACTTATCCCCACCTGTAGAGACTCTACATTTTTTTTTGTCTTTGGGTTTATGGTTAGAGTTTACATATAACCATACCCCTCCCCCTCACTCATTTGTGCGTTCATTTCTGGACAGACTACAGTCTTATCAATTAACAGCCCAGTCATAGCTCTCGTCCAGCCATGTCTCCGTTATCCCCATGATATCCTGATTTTCTTCTAACCATCTTAATTCTAGTACATCAATCTTCTTGGTAAGGCTTCAGACATTTGTGTGCATAAACTCTATGTATTTTCCTGTATCTCTATTCCTGCTTAGTGTATTAACCCCTTAACGACCAAAGGTATTTTTGTTTTTGCATTTTTGTTTTTTGCTCCCCTTCATCCCAGAGCCGTAACGTTTTTAATTTTGGTCAAAATGGCCATGTGAAGGTTTGTTTTTTTGTGGGACGAGTTTTACTTTTGAAAGATACCATCGGTTTTACCATATCATGTACTGGAAAATGGGGAAAAAATTCCAAGTGCGGTGAAAGTGCAAAAAAAGTGCAATCCCACAGCTGTTTTTGGTTTTTTTTTTTTACCATGTTCACTAAATGCTAAAACTGACCCGGCATAATGATTCTTCAGGTCATTACAAGATCATAGACACTAAATATATCTTGGTTCTTTTTTAGTTAAATGGTGAAAAAAAATTCCAAAGTTTGCTAAAAAAAAAAATTGCGTCATTTTCCAATACTCGTAGCGTTTCCATTTTTCTTGATCTCGGGTCGGGTGAGGGCTTATTTTTTGCATGCAGAGCTGACATTTTTAATGATACTATTTTGGTGCAGATACGTTCTTTTGATCGCCCATTATTGCATTTTAATTCAATGTTGCAGTGACCAAAAGACGTAATTCTGGGGTTTTGACTTTTTTCTTGTTACGCCGTTTAATGATTGGGTTAATTTTTTTTTATATTGATAGATCGTGCGATTCTGAAAGTGGCGATATCAAATATGTGTATATTTGATTTTTTTTATTGTTTTATTTTGAATGAGGTAAAGGGGGTGATTTTAACTTTCATTTTTTTTATATATACAGTATATATATTTTTAAAAACATTTTTTTAAAGTTTTGCATGCTTCAATAGTTTTCATTGGAGACTAGAAGCTTCAGTACTTTGATCGGCTCTGCTACATACAGGTGAAGGTCAGATCGCCTGTATGTGGCAGAAATGCTCACTTGCTATGAACTCTGACCAATGGGCGGTGCTCATTGCAATCTGGCTATAACAACCATAGAGGACTGCTGGAGACCTCTGGTTGTCATGCCAATTCATCGATGACCCGCGATCACGTGACGGGGTCACCGATGGGCAGTATTTCCAGCGCGCTTCCCGGACGCACAAATTAAATTACGCTGTCAGAGACTGAGAGCAGCACTTAACTAGCTAACAGTCGCAGGTGGATCGCGATTCCACCCACGGCTGTTGCAGGCACATGTCAGCTGTATATATCGGCTGACATGTGCCAGGAATGGTGCATGTTCAGCATCGGAGCCTACACCAAACAGGGGGAGTCCGACGTCGGCATACTATTATGGCTGATGTCGGAAAGGGATTAAATGTTCTTACCCCTCCCCCCATGCCACCTCCACATTCATTACTATGGCCAAAGTCACTATCTGCACTATCTTCCTGTACAGTAATTGCCCTGCCAACATTCATAATTTACACTTTTCTCCAACTTTCTAGCCATTCTTGCCTCATTATGGTGCAGCTCATCCCTAGGGCAGATCCTATAGCCAACAGAGAAGTTGGCCCGTTCTTCATGAGCCCAAAACCCTCCATTTTATATCAATTTCTGAGTCACTTATTCACCTTCCTAATCTCCTGCTATGTGGCACGTGGTGCACGCAGTGTTTCAGAAAATATTGCTTTTGAAGGTCCTTGCCTAAAGCTTACAGCCTCATTTCCGGAAATCATTTTTAAGGACATTCCACCAACATCTTTATCATTGGTTCCAATGTGCGCCATGACCCCTGGCTACTCAGTAGCCCCTCCTAGTAATCTATCAACTCGATCCGCAGTGTGTTAAAATCGCGCACCAAGATGACAACACACCATTCCACCATCCCGGTCGTTGTGACCGATTGCACTATTTCACCTTTTACCGGAGCAGACGCTCCCCTGGCTTTCAGAGGACACATCTTGCTGGAGCAGCGCTAGCTCTGTAGTAGAATAGGTTCCCTGACACTTTCCCCCCCCCCGACCTTTTCTGTCACCCAGATATCTTCCTAATTGTTCTACAACTCCGTGCTACCATCCTGCCCAGCGAGGGTCTGCTCAGTGAGCAGCAAATTCCTGTCTATGTTTGCAATGGATCTCAGCATTGCAAACTGCTTATTGAGATCCAATATCTGGGCTTCCAAATGTACATTGTATACACACACCGCACAGCCGTATAATCCCTCAAGCAAATTGGTTAAGGAATCCATACATGAGAAAGGATGTACACTGGATGCCATTGTCAATAATGGAGCATATTTTACAAATGGGGATGACACAAAGCAGGAATATAAACAATTCTATACAAGCAGTGAATTAGTACAATCCACTGAAACTGAAGTCACACTTAAGACCATCCATACTTACAGTAAACCACTCGCAAGCTCAGTCACTCGCTTTTTTAAATGCTTTTAAAAGGTGGTTTCTTTACAACCTGCACCTCACTGCAATGTTTGTATGAATATTTTCACATCCTGACCAATGGTCCTCCTGAATAATAGAGCACAATGCACTAATTTGATTTGTACTCACCCATTATGAGTCAATGAGTGGGTAAAAACAGATCACACGCAGGTTATTATTCACAGCACTATTTGTCATTCATTTTTAACACATCCATTGCAGTTATTAACATAGGAAAATGTATTTGACCTTTTATTGCTTATTAAACTTTTCATGTAAAATCCAGATGCCATGTAGATGTATGAAATGGACATACAGATGTCATATGGATGCAAAAAATGGACATACGGATTGAACATGGATGATATAATGGTGAAAAAAAAAATTATTTTAAAGTGAACCTGTCAGCAGTTTTGGCCGATATAAGATACAGTCATCACCTTGCAGGGCTGATATAGAGCATTCTATAATGCTGTATATATGCCACCAACCCCACCTGGAAGAACTGAAAAATAACTTTTATTATACTCACCTGCGGGGCGGTCTTGTCTGATGGGTGTCACTGGTCTTGGTCTGGCGCCTCCCATCTTCTTATAATCGCCACCCTCCTGCTTGCTTCTTGCGGATAATGTGACCCTGCATCATCCACACAGGCTCCTTGGCATTGCACTCCTGCATAGGTGTACTTCTCTGGCCTTTTGAGGGCAGAGCAAAGTACTGCAGTGTGCAGGCGCCGGGAAAGGTGAGAGTCTCGGCATCTGTGACTGATACCAAAACTCTTTCTACTTTAGTCCCTCCAAACTATTCCTCATTTCTCCAAAAACTCGACCAGCACAAGACACTGTCCGTCTCTCATCACTTCGAGCCACAAAACATGTCCCCATCTATCCCTTTGTTACAACACGTGAAGTGATAATTGTCAGGGCGAAACATGTTATATGCACTAATGTCACAATGATACACTTTGTAGTAACAGATAGGCAACGTCCAGCCAACATGGTAGATCAAGATACAATAAGCTTGAGTCCTGCTTGCGTCACACAAATATAAAACTGGTGCACATCAATGTTCACAGGGGGGACGGATCCTGATTACAGCAAGACAAAATTAAATGTTTCGACAATACTAGGAAGAGCTAAACATTTCTCCACCATCTTACATCTACGCTAATGTAAGGGGTGGCAGAAACTGGTGTATGTCCCCACCCCTTTAAACATATCCCTGTTAACTGTTTGTATAATGTTGTGCATACTATACCACTGCAAGTGCTGCTGTATATATATATATATATTACCTTCATGTATATCATGTTGTAGGGAAAGTACAGTACTGAAGTTTGCCCACTCGATTGAGCACCTTAGAATAGTGTACATAGTACTAGATAGGAGTTCCACATAGTTAGGAACTAGTTAATGTAGGAGGGGTCTGCTGTGTGGTAAGCTAGGAGCATTTTCTGAATCTAGTGAGAAGGCCCTGGGTGCCCAGACAGTCCACATGGGCTTAAGTGCCCAGGGCAATAGCAGCGACCAAACAAAGTTCGCTAAGAGAGATGCCCAGCCATCCACAGCTTCGAGTCTGAGCAGCGGGAAAGGAGAGTCAAGACAGAAACGGTGACAGGACGGGGACACAGGTAGCTCCATGATGTGGCAGCTTATAACTTGGGCAGATGCCCTCAGTAACGGGGCGAAACGGCTGATGGAAGTCTAAGAAGCAGTGAGCTTGGAACAGGAGTACGCTGGGTCACTACAAAGTACAGTATAGATGGACAGGTCGCTCGCCAAGTGGCAACTGTCTTCGGGGACAGAAATTCTCTGGTCTGGTGCGAAACAGACTAAGGAAAGTCTAACCGTAGCACAGCTGAATTAGGAGGATGCTGAGGAACTGTGCGGCACAGTCCGACCTGGGTGTGTGCTATGTAACAGGAAGGAAAGTGCAGGGAAAGAAGAAGAGACGTGTAATGCAAATCCTGTTGTAAATGCTGTGAAGAATCTGGTTGTGCTGCGTAAGGAAAATAGTAAAGTTGTTCATTTGAAAGTTGGACTGGACTGTGTCTCAATCTTTATAACACTGTCTAATGGGAGCTTACAGCAGAGCAGAGGGGACCCCGACGGTGCAGAATTCATGTATTCATGTGATGGGAGGCCAGGTCACAGATGCCCCGGTTTCCTCGGCCACGACTACGGCCCTGGCCCTCCCTCACACTAACTTCAGATTTTTGATGAGGATCCTTTAATAAACATGCATTCGCCTTGACATTTCCATCTTTCACGTGTTAAGATCTCAAATGTTCTTTTGCCATCTGCTTTTTAAAAGTGATTCTGTTATCGGGTTTTTTGCTTCTCTTGTTTCGGAGACGCAGAGAAATATCGAAATTAGCAAAAAGGAGATGTGGCTTTTAGAAGAAATAGGACTGAGCGACATCTTTCTTTTTTCCTCTACTCTATTTTCAGTTACTTTTCATACGAAACCTCCCCCTCCAAAAAAAAGGGGGCATCAATTATTGGCTGTCCCAATTCCAGCTGTCTCCCCCAGCAATGGCGTGCCAACCACAAATAGATTTATTTCTATTCATTCTTCCCCTTTAATATGAGACAGAATTAAAGATATGAAAGCTATGTGCAGGAAGCATAATAGGGGCATTGTGTGATGGAGCCGGACTCCGCTCTACATTCAGCCAGCAGCCAGTGTAACACTGAATCTCATTATCGGAGTATCTATTTATTCCGGTAGGGGCTTTCATTTACCTGAATGTCTGACCTAGCGTCCTCCAGCCCCTCTCTCTGTATACGTGAATGGGTCCTTGTCGGCGGAGCTCTGTGTGCGGTAGGATTTGGGCATCAGCCCAGCCAGGACATCTCTCCTTTTTGCACTAGGCATCAGGGCTCTCTTACAAAGGAAAAGGAAAGGGAAGTGACGGCAGCTGAGAACTGAACTGTAAGCACTGACCATTGCTATTGATGTTATCAGCGGCATTTTTCGCCTTATCTTCCTTTCGTTAGGTCTCTTTCTGTATGTGCAAGGTTTATCTATTTTATATCAGGCAGGAAAGGGTTAGAACAAATCTCTTACACTACAGTGGATCTGTCAGCTCTACCAACTTTAGTCGATTTTAGTAAATACATGTATTTTCTATCAAATAAGTTAGCTGTTCTGAAAACTTATTGTTCCTCTGTTAAATTATTTAAAAAATTGGAAGTAACCCTTTCTCCTAGTCCATGGAGTAGTTTCAGTGAGTTTCACATGTATAAAGCACACATCACATCATACTGATAGGATTCACAGTAAAGTCCATTTTTCTCTATGACTACATGGTACACTACAGGACACAATTAACGCACATCCCGGTGAAAAAGGAATAGTTATGTCCAGTTCATTTATTCATGCATTTCCACATTTCTTGGAGCGTAACAGGTACGGCACAATAGTGTGTTCTAATAAAAGATTCATCCTAATTATTATTTTAAATTATAAGTATTTTAGGAAAGTGTAATTCTAGGAATCCATAGTTTTAAGACTGATGGTAGACCATCAAGTTCAACCTACAGCCTAACATGTTGATCCAAAGAAGGCAGAAACCCCATGGGGCAGACATTAATAGCTCAATATTAGGAGAAAAATACCTTCCCGCCTCCACATATGTAAATTAGACTAGTTCCCTGGATCAACGCCCCATGACAGAATCTAGTACCCATAATATTATTGTGACCATATAGCATTTAATCTTGATTATCCAGGCGTAAATTCAGTAGGCCAGGAGACATACGTTATAATCTTTATGTTGACTTTTGAATCTATGTGTCTTTCTTTGGTTGGTCAAGAACCAAAGACTATTGTTCATATGAGCCTGGATGTTGATGGTTAAGTTGCTGTTTCATATGTTTATTGACTACTGTGTAGGACCCTGTGGCTTGTTGACCTGCAAAACAGAGAAGAATGAACTATGCATAGTGATTAAAAACTCAAACAATGTGGGTTAATCTCATCACTTCATCCTTTTGACCTCTGGATGATGTCTTGAAGGACAAAAGTTGTGAACTATATAAATCTCTGTAATAAGAGATCAAAAGAACCAGAGACTTTTTACAAAACCACAGCCAGGAACATTCTACATCACAAAGAACATAGATTTGACATTCTACAAGATGCCAGCTTAAGGAACAGCAGTCGCAGGTGAAAGAATACAGATCTGCTTCATTGACCATCACTGAACCTATGGATACATTTGGGGAAGCCAGAATTTGGATCCACTGGTTACCTGAGCCCCGTGGATACATTTGGGAAAGCTAGGATTGGGACCCACCAGTCACCTGGCTCCATAGAGATGTTCGGAGAAGCCAAGTTGAGACCCTCCGGTCACCTGGCCTCATACCTCAATCGACTGACAGCTTCCTAAGCTTGTTGTTACCTCCTCTCTGTGCATGTCACAGGTGGTGGTAGGCCACCCTGGATGTCGCAGCTGCTTTAATCCCAGCGTGTCAGCTGAAGGGTGAGGTGCAATTTTGCACCATCTTTGGTATTTTTCTGGGACTGTTCTACAGTATGTGTTACTGTCTGTTCGGTTCAATAAAATACTGCCTCACCCTGTGTTGTCTGAGTAGTATTATGCCTATGGCAAAAGGAGAGTGGTAATTCCGTGGGATGATCCGTGGTCCATGCGGTCTCGAGCCAGCGGACTAGAGTACTCGCTGATCCCCATGTCTCCACAATTATAATTTTCAAGAAAGACATCAAGTCCTTCCTTGTACTCTTGTAATGAACCAACCATGACAACATCATGTGGCAGAGAATTCTGTAGTTTCACTGCTCGTACAGTAAAGAATCTGCATCTATGATTATGATGAAAACTTCTTTCCTCTAGATGGACCCCCTTGTCCCCATTGCAGGCCTAAATGTAATAAGGTTATTAGAAAGATCTCAGCACTGTCCCATCGTATATTTGTACACTGTAATAAGATCGCCCCTACGCCTTCATTTTTCCAAACTGAATCACCCCAGGTTGAATAACTGATCTTGATATTGCAGTCCACCCATTCTCTTAATAACCGCGGGTACTCTTCTCTGCACCCGCTCTAGTTCAGCAAAGTCCTTCTTGTAAACTGAAGACCAAAATTGTACACAGCATTCTACGCGTGGCTGCACCAGTGACTTATATAGAGGCAAAATTACTTCCTCGTCATGAGCATCTATGCCTCTGTTAATGCATCCCATGATTTTATTAGCTTTAGCAGCAGCTGCCTGGCACTAGTGATTAGTTTAGTCTTTTTGATTGACAGTTTTACCCATTGTTTTACAATTTAGGACATCATTACATGTATTTAATTTCCTCTGCATAACCTTACAGTTATCTACATTATACTTCAAATGCCATTTCTCAACCCAAACGTCCAGCATACAGGAACCCGTCTGTAATATTAACCGATTCATGACTAGACACAATTTGGAACTTTTCTGTACACATGCTTTTTTGCCTCTTATTTGTGATACATGTGGCTTAATTTTTATGTCATTTTTATATTTTAATTTTTTTGCTGATATTTGGGTAAAATCTAAAGAAAAATTGGAAGTATGTGTCCTAATACATTAAAATGCATGTGTTCTGTACATGTTTTACTTTTTTTTACCACCACACAGAACAACTAAATGCATTTTTCTTTATGTAGACATTATTTTTATATTTTGGACATATTTATTTCTATTGTGGGCTGGGCTAGAAGTGAAGTGTCTCTTTTTGCATCTTTGTTTTTTTATGAATGCTTTTTAATATTTTATTTTTGCTATATTTATTTATTTTCTACTTTATTGTACACACTGTGTAAAATAAATGGGGCTGGTACATTAGCCCTAGCTAGAGGGGGATATCAGCCTCCTAGATTGGGTCTAAGGGGTAACGTTTCTCCTTGTGAAGAGTGACAAGCTAAGCTACTTCCAATATGAGGCACTAGCGTTCTAGTTCTCTACCTCTCTGAAGAGACAACTTGCATGTTTCATTTCCCAGAGGAGCATTGCAAGGTTTAAAAGCCTCCTCACATTGGCATGACAGGCTTGACATGTCACTCTCTACAAGGAGAAAAGTTACCCCTTGGAATCTGGTCAGATGCCTCTCATTCAGCCAAACCAGATCTCACACTTTGCACTGATGAAGGGTAGTATCCCGAAACACACAGTGTCTGCAAATTGAGATTTTGGTTTTGGCTTTTATCCTAAGGCTATTTTCACACTTGCATTTTTTGCAATCCGTCGCAATCCGTCGTTTTGGCCAAAAAACAGATCCTGCAAATATGCTCGCAGGATGCGTTTTCTGCCCATAGACTTGTATTAGCGACGGATCGCGATGGATGGCCACACGCCGCGTCCGTCGTGCGACGGATTCGTCGTGTTTTGGCGGACCGTCGTCACAAAAAAAGTTCAATGTAACATTTTTTTTTCTGTCGCGTCCGCCATTTTCCACTGCGCACGCGCGGCCGAAACTCCGCCCCCTCCTCCCCGAACTTGAGAATGGGCAGCAGATGCATTGAAAAACTGCATCCACTGCCCACGTAGTGCACAAATTTCACAACGTGCGTCGGTACGTCGGCCCAACGCATAGCTACGGACCCGTACCGACGCAAGTGTGAAAGTAGCCTAAGTCATGTGGCAAGGCTCATTAGAGAGTCGATATTGATTTTTAGGATTGCTACTTTCAATAGGTGGCACTAGAGTTCTAGTACTCTACCTCTCTGAAGAGACTACAAGCCAAGACTAGGCATGTCAGGGTGAGGAGACTTATAAGCCATACTTGCTCCTCTGGGAAATTAAATATGCAAATTGTCTCTACAAAGAGACAAATCTCTGAAGAGACAAGTTGAATAGGTGTAAACAAAAGCTGTCTGAGTTTCCTAAGACCCCTGCGGCCCCCTCTTCCTCCCTACACCCAGTGATCACATGGTCAGTGACTCCTAATCTATATATACAAGCCCTGGTTCAGTACTGTGTATACAGAGATTGAGAAGGTAAACATGGTAATAAACATGGCAGTATGTGACAGCAGCCTCCCTCCCCCACAACTTCATGATCTAGTTCCAGCAGTAAAGGGATAAGTGTAGACTACCTAGATGTTTAAAGTCTGTGGGCGTCCAGAAGTAGTTACATTATCCTCCTTTGCGTTGATTACCTGTAGAGTTTATTATCATCTGCAAATATTGAAATTTTACTTAGTATTCCATCTACAAGATCATTAACCACTTCACGATGTGGCCAATTTTTTTTTTTTTTCAATTTTTCCTCCTCTTCTTCCAAAAGCCATAACTTTTTTTATTTTTGAGTCCATATAGCCGTACGAGGGCTTGTTTTTTTGCAGGACAAGTTGTGCTTTTGAATAACAACATTGATTTTACCATATAGTGTACTGGAAAATAGGAAAAAAATTCCAAGAGAAGTGAAATTACAAAAAAAGTGCAATTCCACAATAGATTTTGGGATTTTTTATTTTATTTCCCTATATGGTAAACCTGACCTGGCCACATAATTCTCCAGGTCAGTATGAGCACGCATATACCAAAAATATGTATATATTTTTTCTACTTACGTAGTGAAAAACATTGGGAAATTTGTAAGAAAATACATTTTTACTTTTGTCGCCCTTTACCGAGACTCATATTGTTTTCATTTTTCAGGATATGGGGCTATGTGAGGACTTATTTTTTGCATCTTGAGCGGACATTTTTACTGCTACGATTTCTAATAACATTTCTGAATGCATCAATTCTAAATATGTGTATTTTTAAAAAAAAATTATTGTTTCATTTTCAATGGGGCAAAAGGGGGGTGATTTTAACTTTTGTGTTTTTTTTTACTATTTGCATATTTTTAAAAACTTTTCTTTCACTTTTTACTTTATTCGGTAGTCCCCTTTGGAGACTTGAAGCTGTAATTATCCTAAGCTTGTGCTACACACAAAAAAGCAATCTGGCACCATCCAGTATATTCCTTTTAAAGGGACTGATTAAATACACCTTTCTAATAGCGGGATCTCTGGGTGCTAAGGGCCCACCAGTAACCAGCTCCATGGCCTCACTTTTCAGCTACATACAAATGTGACATTATACTTGTGGAGACACGGGGTCGGTGGGTGCTCTCATCCGGGGGCCGGGCAGTCATTAGAAAGACTGCATAGACAAGGGCTCATACCACTTAAAGCCCACTTTCCCACTTTCTCTCCCCTTGGGTAGAACACTACTCAGACAACACAGGGTGAGGGTAAAACAGTGTGGCAATAATTTATTGAACAACCAACATACAATAGCATACAGAAGAGTCCCAGCAAATACCAAAGATGGTGCAAATTACACAGTATTACCCTTCTGCTGACTTGCCAGGATTAGAGCTGCTTCCAAGGCCGAATACTCTTACCAGTCCTCCTCGCTTTTGGCTGGCCCTCAAAGAGTGTAGGTAATGACAAGCTTAGGAAGCCAACCGAGAGCACTGAGGTATGTGGCCAGGTGACCTGAGTGTCCCAACCTGCATTCTTTAGGACATCTTTGGGGTTTCCTTGATGGTCAATGAAGCAGTCCTGTGTTCTTTCAGCTGTGGCCGTGGTCCCCTTAGCTGACATCCTTTAGAGTCACATGGACCAGAAGAAAAAGTCTCTTTATATAGTTCACAACTGGCCTTCAACCATGATCAAGAGGTCCAAGAGAGAAATGAATGAGGCCAAACTGCATTGTTCGATCATGAATCTATTTTCATAGTTTTTCCTCCTCTGTTTTGAATGCCAACAAACTGGCTGGCATGGACAATGTATGAAATCAACATATCAACAAAACATCATTGTTCAGTGTACTGTTTTGCAAAGATAACAGAAAATAAACTGTAGGAGCTAATATTAGTCCTGAAAGAAGAGTCTATACTTCAGACAACAGTTTATTATTCAAAGCCTACTGAATTTATGTCTGGCATAATTAACCTTCGTCCGGCTGAGTAGGTACAATTGTAACTATTCCGTTTTAAAATTGAAATAACTTTTTTTTTCGAAAAGCCGTAGAGGGCTGAAATTTCGTGACATCTCTGCAGTTTTGGTCCAGAATATATTGGCCAAATTTCAATTAAATATATATGAAGGTACAATTGTACCTCTGCAGCCTGTTAACGTTGTAAAATTATGCAGCCTGACGAAGGTTAAGAAGAAATGTTGTGTCGTCACAACCTTCAATCACAAATTTATATAATAATAAACTGGGTAGATTGTTAAATTAATACGATGCTGACTTTGTCTGTACATAGTGATTCAAGTGTATTGTGCAAAGTACTGCTCTTATAAGAGTGTGATGGTACACTCTTGCATAGGGGCCCACTGGAGGATTCTCCTTTTCTCCTGTGGACCAGTCCAACCACACGGGTATAAAATAACATATACCACAAACTGGGTTTCGGAAGAAATGAAATATAGGAGACGCTGCAGTATTGGACCTATGTATACAGGATTTGTGGTAAGATGAAATCTAAAAAAAGCAACTCCCATAAATGAAATTACTCACAGGACTCGATTTACCGTCCTAGCCAATTCTTAGATTCCAGTTTTAGTCGGTTCTGGACCAAAGTGGTTTTGAGATTGACGCTTCTTCTATGTAATTAACGGTTTGCATGATGCTACAACAGACTAAACCTTATCTTTTTCAAGTAAATGCCAGTTCTTATGTATGACAGAACGGATTAGTCCATTCATTTGGCCAGATCTTACGTTAAAGATAAACCTATTCTCTTTTTCTTTTGTCTCCTAATACCAGTTCTGTTCAATAGGATTTCTGATTAAAGGATTTTGCCCTATCAAACGCTTCTTATAAGAGTGAGTTTGGATAACCCCTACTTAAAAATCTGTTTTTTAGATCATTTTGTTGCTCCTAAAACGCCCATTGAATGTATTGATCCTAAAATGAAGAAACTAGCTTTATGGGAGAGATCTTTTAGTGTGGAAGCGATGGGTACTCTTATAATGCAGCAGGGTTTGTGGGTTTTCTGAATGATTCTGTGAAAAGATAAATACCACTAACTGAAATTTTGACATTAAAAATTCTAGTTCAGAATGTCCAAAAGTGGATGTGAACTGCATATTCATTGTGTTCACTTCTTTTCAAAAGCCAAAAACTTATCAAACTATTCTTTTATCCCCAAATTATAAAAATATCATCCACATGTGAAGAATATGGGGGGATTTAATGGCAGCTTATAATCCTTCTTCAGCATGTGTACCTGTAACAGGACACCTGGCTCAGCAGGTGGTCCAGCCACACAAGCTAGTATATAGGATGACCACCTGCAGAGTACACATTGTGTGACAGATTCATTCAAAGTTCTTCCAGTCAGATAGGATTTCATAAGGAAATTTATGGAGAACATGGCGCTATTGTACTACCTATCCACAGACCGGTTACATTTTTAAGATCGCTGGAACGGGCAGAATGCCTTCCAGGGTCTCAATCCTTTCTAGCACCCCAGAGTGGGGATGTACATAGAATGGCTAGTAGAAACCAGGTAGCAAAGCTGTGTTTGGTCTCTAATCATAACGGGGGCCCAGTGGGATTTGATGGAGCCAGAACCGCTACCCTATGATCTTCCATTGGAAAGTTATGATCTTTCATAGGTTTTGGGAGATTTAGCTACAAACCACCAGGGGACGAGGATAAGGACCATTCCAGGGGTGGAAAAGGGTGCGACAAACCAAGGGTATAAAAACTAGTGTAAGGAAGGTCACGTGCTCTCTCTCTCTCTGTCATGCTTGCTGTTCACTTGTAAATGAGGGTCACATCATGTAATTTTCTGGAAGGAACTAGAACAGCTGGCACCTCAAGCCCCCATGTGGCCAAGCACACATGGTTAAACATCAAACCGGTAATTTACATGATTCATTTTCTTATACCTTTTGTACTTCACCTGTATTTGAATATCTGATCACTGAATATGCATAATCATTGTGTATATAGTGTATTGTGTAGTGTAACCTCAAGGAGATTAAATACTTATTTTAAACTTGGGCTGGTCTTTTATATCAATGCATGAATCCACACATCCGTGTTCTCAGTTTTAACTTCACATGCTACTGGAGCTGGTTTCTGGTCTGATATTATCCGGTTAACTGACCGAGCTCATATCTAATGAGGAACTGTTGGCAGACTTACTAGGCTTTGTTTCACTGGTGCTAGTGAAAGGGGCCTCTCAGTCTGTCAGGGTTGTGAGCGAGTGTGGTGCCACATTAGCGGCTGCTTGCTCCACCTTCACTCACTCCATGTGCCTCCTTGGGCCTGTGTGGACAGGGGGTGTCTGTGTAGAATTGTGCCAAGCTGACCTTATGTGTCCCCAGGGGGTGCGAAACATCACATTGCGTGATCCCTCCAATTTAATAGTGATGTCAGGTGGGGTGATGAGATGCATGATCATGACACCACATACGTCAAAAAGTTTTCAATATAATTAATGTAGACACATACCTGTCTTCCAAGACTGCTAGAAATAGATTTGTAAAGGGAGAAGTGGAAAAAGGACTAACTGAGGATGCATCAGTTCAATTTCAGCTGCAGATATTTCCTACAAGCATATGCCTGGGATTTTATAAACTCTCAATCACAATTATGATGCTGTGAAATACAGCAGGTTTTCCACCCGGCTGAAAATCTGCTGCATACCTGGTCTTTGTCTAAGTAGTCTATTCCTCCCCCTTTGTGTATACATTTTGGAGCAGGAAGCAAAAAATATTAGATAAACACATGATAAATCTGGTTTACTTTCTTGTTTTTTTTTATATTTCATTGTTCACATCATGCATTCAGCCTGTGAGCTGTACTGACATGTAAGGATATGGACGCCCACGTTTTCTCTTTGAAGAAACAAGTTTGTTGTTGAAATTTCATGTAAAATATATTAAGTGTTAATGACATGTAATGTGAACTATGTTGTGTTTTGTGAATTGTATACCTCTTATGTAAATATAATTTTGCCACAAAAAAATAGGAAAACTTATTGACTCGAGTATAAGCCTAGGGTGGAAAATGCAGCAGCTACTGGTAAATTTCAAAAATAAAAATAGATACCAATAAAAGTAAAATTAATTGAGACATCAGTAGGTTAAGTGTTTTTGAATATCCATATTGAATCAGGAGCCCCATATAATGCTCCATACAGTTCATGATGGGCCCCCTAAGATGCTCCATATTAAAATATGCCAGATATAATGCTGCACAAAGGTTAATGGCCCCATAAGATGCTCCATAGAATATTATGCCCCATATAATGCTGCACGAAGGTTCATGGCCCCCATAAGATGCTCCACAGAATAATATGCCCCATATGCTGCTGCTGCGATAAAAAAATGACATACTCCCCTCTCATCGCTGGTCGCCGAGTGCCGGGGGCCTGAGGTGAATATCACAAGGCTCACCATCCCCCGTCATACTCACCCAATCATGGCGCGGTCCCTGCTTTTCCGATGGTCTCTGGCGCCAGCAGCTTGTTCCTTTGTTTAGAGATCACATGGTACCGCTCATTAAAGTAATGAATATGCGCTCCACGCCTATGGGAGTGGAGTCGCATCCATATGCATTACTTTAATGAGCGGTACCACGTGACCGCTGAACACAGGAAGAGCTGCGGGCACTGGAGACCATCGGAGAAGCAGGGAAGTGCAGACACCGTGTCGGGAGCAGGTGAGTATGTGACAGCCCCGCCACTCCTTCCGCTCCCCCTCCCCCACTGACCCCCTTGGACAATGACTCAAGTATAAGCCGAGAGGGGCACTTTTATCCTAAAAAAATGGGCTGAGAATCTTGGCTTATACTCGAGTATATACAGTAGTTTAAGGATTATTGAGAGTTAATGTTTGGGACTAGCCCACAGTGGGACTAATGTTAGGGAGAGTGACTGCTACCAGCTAAGAAGACAGATAGGGCCTGGAGAGCAAAGTAGCCCTAAATGAGAGGACAATGAGAATAAGTGACAGAGAGACAGAGTTACCTTCCAGAGTTGGGTCTTAGGAAAGGATGCCTAGCCACGAGACCTTGGGCTTGTAACGATGAGAGGCAACTGGCTTAGTCTGGACTTAGAGGACTGAGAGGTGGGGACTAGTGAAGGTTCCAGGGTGCCGGTAGTTGAAGATAGGACACAGACCCACTGAACAAGTAACGAGACTTGTTGATCAGGACTGTAGTATTAAAGCTGGGTTTTGGCAACGTAAACAGAAACAGTGGACATAAATGTCCCTATAGTAAATGATAATGAGGATGAATACTGTGAGGAAAATGCTTCACACAGTGTACAGAACACATCCATAAGACTTTGTACCCACTATCTCTTGTATATAAACCTTACCAAGTTGCTGTTCAGTAAAGAGTTTATTTTAGAATGGTGGTCTGCCTCATTGAACTTTGAAACATCTGGTCCTGGCAAGCCCACAATACCGACTACATACAGCCTGGACAGGTATAACACCCTCACAGCCCAAGTCCACATACCCAGCCAGGACCCCCACTGTCATGTAACATGTCAGGGTGCCACAGAAGAGTGCTTCACCCACGGCCACCGCCCTACGCACGTTACAGACACACAAGAACATAATCCTGAGAATCATGAATTATTGGAAATTCATTATAATTGCCATTTACTATTTGATTTGAAGCAGTGAACCTTTACTTCTGTGTTAATGCTTACCCTTCCCTCAAACCACTAATATAAGGATTTAATAAATCTCACATTGTGAAAACCCATAAAGTATTAAGTCAGAAATATCCCCACTTCCTCTCTTTGAAAACCTCCTATGGATAATCGTGTGTATCTGTAGAAAATGAATTTTGCCTTGTGATTATATTTAATTGTATGTGTGATTCACATCAATAGGATTCTGTTGATTTATACAAAGGGTCCTAATGTAATTAGTTCTGACCATGTGCTGCCTTCCATCGCGTGGCTGCTCCGGGCTGAATCCTCTATAGATATACAGTATTTAGGTCTAAACTGATTGTTTCAGCACTAATTTTAGTGTATATTAGGCTGTAGGTCCTAGATCAAATCATAGCAAATAATGAGTACAATTGGTCTAAATAAACACTCTTTGATGCAGTGTAGATTGGTGGATGTAAAGATGGACCTGCCCATCAGAGCCTATCTATTGTAAGGGAATTTCACACCACAGACATGAACCATGACTCCAAACAATAAGACATCTGAACACTGTATAAAGGTACTTTATTTATTTTTTTAGGGGAATTTGGCAGAGCTTTCCAGCAGCATGATTGCTCAGTGGTTAGCTGGCGTTCTGGGTTCAAATCCCATCAAGGACAATATCTGCAAGGAGTTTGTATGTTCTCCTCGTGTTCCCCACACTCCAAAGACATAATGATAAGGAACTGAGATTTTGAGACCCAATGGGGACAGTGATGCTATATAATTAAAATGAACCTGACAGGCACTGTCATGTTGGCACTATTACTCTGATTAAAATGATACCTTGGGTAAAGAAATCTGTCTTGTGGTTCTTGTGTGATCAGTTTTAGAAGTTTTCAGTTAATGATATTCTTGTCCTCTGGGGCGGGACTGTAGGGCAGAGTCTTATCTTCCTGCTCTAAGCCAGAGAAACAAAGGAAAGACCTGCCCATAGGCCGCCCCGAAGCACAAACATTCCTCATGATAGAGACAGATTGTTTGTGCTTCAGGGCGGCCTCTCGGCAGGTCTTTCCTTTGTTTCTCTGGCTTAGAACAGGAAAATAAGACTCTGCCTACAGTCCTGCTCCGGAGCACGAGCATATTAACTGAAAACTTCTAACACTGATTATACAAGAACAACAAGACAGATTTCTTCACCCCAGGTATCATTTTCATCAGTGTAAGGCCATGGTCACACTATCAGTATTTGGTCAGTATTTTACATCAGTATTTGTCAGCCAAAATCAGGAGAGGAACAATCAGAGGAAAAGTATTTATAGAAATCACGTCAACACTTCTGCATTTATCACCCACTCCTGGTTTTGGCTTACAAATACTGATGTGAAATTCTGACCAAATACATATAGTGTGACCGTAACCTAACAGCGACAACCTGACAGTGCCTGTAGTTTACTTAGCAAAAATCTTGCTGACAGGTTCGCTTTTAAGCATAGTAAATAATTCCTTGTGAGTGTCCCTTCTTGGTAGAAATGGCTGAGCTAAATCCCAAAGTTGTATATAGTTCCTAAAATGTTTTTATTTTTTTGATCAGATATGAATTAATACATTATAATGGCTATTGCATAGACAGAAGGGAGCTTGCATGGCTATTGAACTGAGCCAGATGTCTTCACAAAAAATCAATGGTCATGTGCTAACACTGGAAATGCTATCATATATAGAACCAAAAAATGGAATGCAATTGAACCTGTGCTGACATCTTGAAAGGGCTGTTCCACTAATTTAATATTGATGACTTACCCTATCAATCATCTGCTAACAGTGCCGGCAGAAGCCAGATGAAAGCAGTTACAGAGCTGAACACACAGCACCGTCACTATTATATAGGCAAAACCATACGCCACTTGTATGTGTGGTTCAAGGAACATTTCAAATCTATTTCCTCAGGAAAGGGAGTACCGAGATTGATTATTCACATTTGAGAGAAACACGGGGGGAACTTGGATGTTTTGACATTTGCGGGGATTGAAAAAGTAACGTTACCTGCAAAAGGTGGAGATTTGCATAACCTGTTGTTAAAACAGGGGGCCAGGTGGATTATGCAGACTCGTGCGATGGGCCCGGCAGGTTTTAATGATAAGGTCGACATGTCCATCTTTTTATAAATGGACTGTCTGCCCACCCTGTTCCCCTTCTGTTCATCGGAGAAACATTACCCAGTGAATTGTAGGCGATATTTCCTAAATTAACATGATACTCATAACTTAAACTATAGATATAAATGGGTATCTGTTCTCAAGGAGATATCTTTTTCTTTACATCCACATGGATTAATGAATAATATTGGTGTCTGTATGCTCAGTTCATTCATTATGAACGCTGTTTCATTTTAATTGTATTTATGTATTTCGATTAGTGGTTGCAGGGAATGTGGCAGTGGGAGGAGGTATTTCTCTCCACGTCACATCCCTCTAACCACTGACCCGTAGAAGCGCCATACCTGGCGCGAAACGGCCGTCGTCGGAACCTGTACACTCTTCCCCTGCACACCCTCGAGCCATGAAGGTTTTTACAGCATTTGAATAAAGAATGAACCCATCTCTAAAGGTATCGTCACACTAGACGATATCACTAGCGATCCGTGACGTTGCAGCGTCCTCGCTAGCGATATCGTCCAGTGTGACAGGCAGCAGCGATCAGGCCCCTGCTGTGCTGTCGCTGGTCGGGGAAGAAAGTCCAGAACTTTATTTCGTCGCTGGACTCCCCATAGACATCGCTGAATCGGCGTGTGTGACACCGATTCAGCGATGTCTTCGCTGGTAACCAGGGTAAACATCGGGTTACTAAGCACAGGGCCGCGCTTAGTAACCCGATGTTTACCCTGGTTACCATCGTTAAAGTAAAAAAAACAACCGCTACATACTTACCTACCGCTGTCTGTCCTCGGCGCTCTGCTTCTCTGGTCTGGCTGTGAGCACAGCGGCCGGAAAGCAGAGCGGTGACGTCACCGCTCTGCTTTCTGGCTGCCCGGCGCTCACAGCCAGACCAGAGAAGCAGAGCGCCGAGGACAGACAGCGGTAGGTAAGTATGTAGCGTTTGTTTTTTTACTTTTAGGATGGTAACCAGGGTAAACATCGGGTTACTAAGCGCGGCCCTGCGCTTAGTAACCCGATGTTTACCCTGGTTACCGGGGACATCGGGATCGTTGGTCGCTGGAGAGCTGTCTGTGTGACAGCTCTCCAGTGACCAAACAGTGACGCTGCAGCGATCCGGATCGTTGTCGGTATCGCTGCAGCGTCGCTTAGTGTGACGGTACCTTAAGGATCGGTGAGTGCTTCCACTTTTTTCTTCAAGTATGGATTGCATTTCTGTGACTTTCGGCAAAGCACCCGGGATCCGATGGTGAGCTTCTATTGAAACCAGGTGCGTTCTGCACTATACTCGAACGTATTGGCGGTGCTGTCAACTATTCACTTTTCATAGACAATCCAGGCTTCTGTTGCGGCTTTTGAACAGCATGAGACATGCAGCTGCGGGACTCGAACATATTATTCAAGCACGCCGAAGTCACTCGGTTAGCACACTATGCTTCGATATCACCTTATCTAACCATTTATCCTCACTAATCTGTTATTGATGACCAATCGAAAGGATCAATGTCAAAGGAGTGGAACAACCTTATAATTCACGCAAGCTAAGTAACTTGAATACATTTTATTTTAGGGCTATTTTTTCTAGCTGACAGCCTCCATATATTTCATTCTCCCAAACCCTTTATGAAGAGCTGGATTATCTATGGCCACAGCAGGCTCGTGCTTGTAGACAAGTCCAGCAGAAGAGCTGCGTCCGGATGGGAGAGATTTCAGCCTGCAAAATGGATGTCTCCATCATTTACAATAAGGGGTCGACTTTAAGCAAACGAGGAGTTTATAACAGTTTGTAACTGCAACAATGGATGTAATTCAATGGAGAGAAATGAAGCCAGGCTTTGTTCTATCAATGCTAATCGATTGTGCCCTCACGAGCCGACAGCTGTGCTGCCGTATCCAGCCTACTGACTGCCAGTTTCCATTTTCTTGTCTGTTTCCAGCTATTGTTAAAACTTTTGACTTCCTTCCTCTCTCCAGATCTCCCACGCGCCCCATTCCCTCTCCCCAGGAGAAAGAATAACAGACAGACTCAGTCTCAGTAAACTGCACATAGTCTAAGATTTTCACAAAGCTCCACCAAATTAGAGTCCTACCTGGAAATGGTAATCATTAGGGTTAGGAGATGCAAAGAGTACATGCGGCAAATTATAGGACCGGTGGCCTGGCGTAATATTTATTTAAGATAATGATTAGTCTAGATAATGATTAGTCAAGAAGAATTTAGAAACAATGTCTATGTCTCATGTAAAGTCAGAAGTCATCTGGGTGGTTCCCAGATGTCTCTAGCAGGCAAAGCTTGATTGATAGATATCTCATTATGGGTATGTGCACACTAACGAGGGACACAGACAGGAGGGGCAAGAAGAATAATGGGCTCTGTACAGACCTATAACTCCTCATAATGCACAAGTCCACCTACTTTGGATGTTATAGTGGCCCCCTTACGTCCTAAGCCCCAAGTTGCACCAATGGTATGTCCTCCCCTGGTGCAGACGTATAGTATTTGCAGATTTTTCTGCTGCCAAAAAGAGTGTTAGCAAAAAAAAAAAACACTGTAAAATTGCACATGTTTTTGATGCGTCTTATTTGAATTTTATTCCCATTCAATTGAAAGGGTGAAAAATGCTGTAAAAACGCTGAAAGAATTGACAAGCTGAAGTTCTGAAAAAAAATGCTTAGAAGGGTCAAATCTGCAAGGAAAAGCTCAGCAGCATGGGCATGAGATTTCAGAAATGCCATTTACTTTGCTGGGGCTGTAAAACGTTGAATTTTTCCATCACAAAATAGATGTGGAAAAAAAATGCAGAAAAAAATGCAGCATGTGAACAAACCCCAAATCATGGTTTCCTGAAACGCTGGTGCATTTTAGAACAAAACATGGATAGTTGTTAAAAGGATGTCTGTCCTTGTTTCGTGGTGCCTGTGTTTTGTGCAGAATAAACCTTGTTGTAGGCTCACCTTCCATGTATGCCTGAAGTGCTCTTTTTTGTTTTAAAGGGAATCTGTCAGCAGAGCTTGCTATCTCATCTAAGAGCAGCATGATGTAGAGAAAGAGACCCCGAATCCAATGACGTATCACTTAGTTAATGGTGTAGACCATTTAAAAATGTATTTTGGGTGTGACCGTCTCCCTTGAAGGTTTTTTAACAATGAATTAAATGTGTTGTCCAGACAGAGGGGGGAGGCTCCTTCTGCAGGCATATGTCTGCCAGACAATCCCAGGATTGTAGGAGGAGGGGGAATACTGTGTGCCTGATCTCCTGAGACACCAAGGAAAGATTTATATATTTATCAGATTATAATTGTTATATGAGAAAAAATAAGGAGCTGGAAAATGTTGGGCGTAATTTTTGTGCATTTTCTGTTGCTCACATTCCTTATATTGGGGTAGTCAAACAACTCTAGAAAATAACATATTATATAAGCTAAAATTTATCATACTGCTGAAATCGAATTATTTTTAAAGGGTTTGTCTAGGATTAGAGAAAAAAATTCTATTTTTTACCCGGCAACAGCACCACTCTTGTCCACTGGCTGTGTCTGGTATTGCAGCTCAGCATTATTTCCTTGAAATGCTGCAATACTAGACACAGCCTGTGGACAAAAGTGCTGGAAATAGAAAAAACATTTTTTGTGTATCCTTCAAAACAACCACATAGATATTTTTTATCGGACCTTTCCTAAAGTGACCATCCAATCCACTACTGATGATAATGTGTGCAAAAATGTAAAGCGCTGCGGAATATGTTAGCGCTATATAAAAATAAAGATTATTATTATTATTATTATTATTAAGCCAAACTTTCTTTTCAAGCAAAAAAAAGGGAGAAAAAGGTCTTAACTGATATGGAAGCTCTGAAAGGCAATCTACAATCTAGACGTTTTAGCCTCCTGGACCATAAGGCTACTTTCACACTAGCGTTTTTTTAAATCCGTCACAATGCGTCGTTTTGCAGAAAAAACGCATCCTGCAAAAGTGCTTGCAGGATGCGTTTTTTCCCCATAGACTTCTATTGACGACGCATTTGCGACGGATTGGCACACTTCGCATCCGTCTTGCGACGGATGCGTCGTGCTTTGGCGGGCGGTCGGGAGAAAAAACCCCTACATGTAACGTTTTTTTCTCCCGACGGACCGCTTTTTCCGACCGCGCATGCGCGGCCGGAACTCCGCCCCCACCTCCCTGCAACTTACAATGGGGCAGTGGATGCGCCGGAAAAATGCATCCGCTGCACCCATTGTGCAATGCAGCAAACGCTAGCGTCGGAATCTCTCCCCGACGCATTGCGACGGGGAGATTCCGACGCTAGTGTGAAAGAAGCCTAAGAGGGATCATAAATGATCTCGCTAGCTAATAAAAATAGTAAAAATAGTGGCATTTCTCTTTAAGCTCATTAAAAAGACATTATATTTATGGTACAGTCATCTACATAAGTAGCAAAAAGCAGCTGGGATTAGGTGTAACCACATGAAAGGCACCAGATCAGACGCTTCTAAGGGAGGGGGCATGTGACACAGCGCCTTTACGCTTCATCTACTCTATACAAGGCTCTATGCAGTAAAGTTGGAGAAGCCTCATACAAGACGGGTCTACAAACAAACATGATATGATTCTAGATCTAACATGAACAATGCGCTCAGTCTTACGGATTCTCATGCGTATCGAAAAAAAATTAAAAAAGCTTTTTTTTTTCTGTCCCTCGCCCACTGTTCACAGGTCTTTGAAACTGACTCCCACTACAAATATACAAGGATCTATTATTTTGGCTCCTGTACTGTGTTCTTGTTTTATGGTGTGGCTTGGTACAAAATACATGTCAACACTTGCTCAGGGCCTGGACATGATCAGTGTTACTGGGGATAGAAGCCATAAGAAGGCAGGTTCTTAACGCATCGGAAAAATAATTGCTACCATCATTGTCTGTAGCCACATGAAAACAATGGAGAGGTTGTGGTTTCTCGTTTCCTCAATAAGATGACTCAAGTTATGCTTTGGCTGTCCATACACATTATTACTGATGGGGTCCCACTGAAAAGGTGTTATCAAATATTACTGGATGGGGCAAACGGGGCTTTTTTGTGTCGAGGAGAATTTTTAAGAGCATTAATACTGAAGGGGGCACTCTTGGGGAATTACTACTAAAGCCACATGATAAGGAGTAGCGATGGTTGTATATCCTGCGGCACTACTAATGTTATATATTATGCGACCTGTCCGTGCCCCAGGATATACGTTGGTCTTACCACTCGCGAACTCAGAATTCGCGTACGGGAGCATGTGCGGGACATTGGCGCGGCCAGGACGGTGTCCGCGTCGGCGGATCTCAAAACTATCCCCCATCACTTTAAGTTACATCACAACTGTAATGAGAAATTACTTAAGGTGCGGGGGATTGATGCGCTCCATCTGGGTGTCAGAGGTGGGGATAATAAAAAAAGATTAGCACAGATTGAAACTAAGTGGATCGTTATGCTCGACACTGTGACCCCTAAAGGTCTTAACGAGTCCCTTAGTTTCGCTCCCTACCTCTAGTCTACTATGCCTTTCTCTCTTAGGCCGGTTTCACACGTCAGTGTCTCGGGTACGTGAGGTGACAGTTTCCTCACGTACCGGAGACACTGACACATGTAGACACATAAAAATCAATGCATCTGTGCAGATATCATTGATTTTTTGCGGACCGTGTCTCCGTGTACCAAACACGGAGACATGTCAGTGTTCGTGGGAGCGCACGGATTACACGGACCCATTAAAGTCAATGGGTCCATGTAAAACACGTACCACACACGGACGTTGTCCGTGTGCAGTCCGTGTGCCGTGCAGGAGACAGCGCTACATTAAGCGCTGTCCCCCCCACATGGTGCTGAAGCCGCGATTCATATCTTCCCTGCAGCAGCATTTGCTGCAGAGAAAATATGAATAATAGTGTTTAAAATAAAGATCTATGTGCCCCCGCCCTCCCACCCCCTGTGCGCCCTCCCCCACCCCCTGTGCGCCCCCCGCTGTTCTGAAAATACTCACCCAGCTCCCTCGTTGGCTGTCGCTGCTTCCTGTTCTGGCCGCATCTTCTCCTGTATGCGGTCACGTGGGGCCGCTCATTTACAGTAATGAATATGCAGCTCCACCTCCCATAGGGGTGGAGCCACATATTCATTACTGTAATCGGCGGCCCCACGTGACCACATACAGGAGAAGATGCGGCCAGAACAGGAAGCAGCGACAGCCAACGAGGGAGCTGGGTGAGTATTTTCAGAACAGCGGAGGGGCGCACAATGGGTGGGAGGGTGGGGGGCACATAGATCTTTATTTTAAACACTATTACTCATATCTTCTCTACAGCAAACACTGCTGCAGGGAAGATATGAATCGCGGCTTCAGCACCAGATGCTGGTACGTGTGGTACCCAGCACGGTGCGTGTGGTACCCAGTGGGCACACGGGCGGCACACGTGTGCCGCACGTGTGCCACACTGATGTGCCACAGAAACGTAGGGGCACACGGACACAGATAATTCCGGTACCGATTTTTTCCGGTACTGGAATTATCTGGACGTGTGAAACCGGCCTTAGCGGTGTGTCCCATCTTCATTTTTCATTAGGGTCCCTCCGGTGGGCTTTCTGTTTTGTTTTTATCTTGTTTTTAATCTGTTCTTCTTTTTCCTTTTTTATTATCAGTAATTACTTCTATGTGAGCCCTGTTTTGTGGTCCTCCTTGTCCTTGGTCGCGTCACTCATCCATTAACAGCTGCCATCGTCATCTGAGCCTGCTACATGTGTGGACTATGCTTGAAGGATTCTGATCACCAAGCGCCTTTTTAAAGCCCACGGAATGATTTGTAGTACACGTCATGTGACCCCGGTCTTATGATGGACTAGACTATGAATTGCTATTTTCACTGTGCACACCGAGATATATTCTGTCACATATGTTTGTACATTTTATTAATATGGCCATATTTATCTGAGGGCTTGCGGCGCCGATGTTATATTTATTATTCTGTCTTATTATCCATCTCACTTCCTTCTACCACATTACCTTTTGGCACGCCCCCTCGTGGCCGTGCGCATCGCCCTGCGTGCAGGCGGCTCTGACATGTGGACGGGTGCCCTTTCCGTCTTGTGCTCAGGTCCGGAACTTGTTTTCCTGGCCTCCGTGCTTGGCTGGGCGCCAGATCCTCCTGTCGGGCTTCCCCGCCGCAGTGCGCATGCGCCGACAGCGCTACTTGGATTGGCGGTTACCGGACATGTGACCGAGGTCAGGGGGGTTATAGGCAGGTCCTGCTCCACCAGATCACATATCCCCTTGAGGAAGCGGCGTGTTTACGCTGCGAAACGCGCGTCGGGGCGTACCCACCGGCGGGACCCCTTCACCTTTCTCCCCCATCTGCATGGGTAAGCAAATAATTCAGGTTTCATCACTGTTGCAGGGGTTACCCTAGCCATCAGTGCACACTGGCTCTATACCTTGTGCTAGGTACTGTCACAGCTGTGACTTTCTTTGCCCATGCTATTACCTCTTGCCATATGGTATGTTATATATAGTTCAGGTTTCACCGTTGTCACAGGGGCTATCCTAGCTGTTAGTGTGCACTTGCTCCATACCTTTTGCTAGGTCCTGTGTACGGTTTGTCGTACACAGGTTAGGTGTCTCCGCTGTTACAGGGGTTACCCTAGCCGTTAGTGTGCACTTTCTCCTTACCTTCCGCTAGGTCCTGTCACAGTTGTGACCTCTTTTCCCCATGTACCTATCCCTTACCATATGGTGCTTACCGCTTACAGCTGTATTATGACCATCTTTTATATTATGCCGGGGTGGTGAGATGTAGGGCGTTTATTGGTTTTTGTCCCCCTTTCTATGCTATGTCGTGGTATACAATGTGATTATTACTGATGTCCAAAAAAAAAAATTTGTTTTACTTTTTTGTACTAATAAAGATTGTCTTATTTATATATTTACTATATGCTCCTGGTTCTCCTCCTTTTCTTGCATTTAGTGTTTCGAGCGATTATAAATATAATCTGGGTTATTACCATACATACTAGTACTCCTTCCCAGATTCTGTTGATATGTATTCAGAATCCCGGCTGGTATGATAAGGAGTTTGTGTAGTTTGGGAATAAATGATGATGGTGATGGAAATGTGAGAAGTAAAACGTGTCTTGTATTTCAAACTTTGCAGATAGGAGTCATCACGAAGGTCTGCACGATATGGAAAAGATGAGGAAAGTGAACAACTCCAATCAGAAGGAATGTCAACTGACTTCAGAGTGTACGTGGCACAGCGCATGACGTCACTGCCATACGCCCACACATGTTGACATTAGCTGCTGGAATATTCACTGCTCCCCATGCCCGAGACTATGGGCGTGGGGAGCAGAGTATATTCATTGTCTTAAATAGTGGGTACACATGTTAGCCCCAGCGCCGTATTCTGCTACTTGTAACCCTGCTCCTCCTCCTACTTATTCTTACTTGCTCAACATACGCTGTTCCAATTCTTTCATTTGAGTGGCCACTAAAATTACTAGAAGTGATGAAATCGATCTATACAGTCATTAGTCACTGAGGAAACATGTTGGCTGCAGTCAGATGACTGAAGGACAGGACGCCAATGCTTCGGATGCTGTGTCTTTGGAGAGGTAACAATTCTTTCTTTATTTTACAATGATCGCTTCCCTCTGACCAATTTTAAAGGGAAGGTGTAAAATCCCTTTAAAACAGTTTCAACCTGCAGCTTCACTTGGAGCACACTGACATTTTTTATTCTGGGATCCATCAGATAATACCTTTGTATGCCTCAAAGCCATACAGAAAGCACGCTGCCCCTAAATCTAATCTACACAAAGCTTTGAATTGATAACCCCTCCCGGTATATCTGGTAATCTCACACATTATATAAGAAAAGTAAAAGTATGTGTGAAATTAAGTAAATTTCCAATAAAAAAAAAAACAAACATTTAAAATAATGCCTCATGCTGAGTTCACTCATATTGGCATTTGTGGAAGCGCCCCCTAGTGTTTCTAAAGAGTCCTGATTCTGATGTAAGGAGAAGACCCGGACCAGGCCTACCTACTCCGTGATGGATCCGGAACGGTCAGGGCTGTCATCTAGGTTTCATGGGGGAAAGCTTAAAGCCTCGGACCGACCTCTGCACCTAGGAGTAGGGGGCGTGGCTAAGATAAAAGGGCCACAGCGCGTGGCAAATCAGTTAGTTGCTATGGGAACGTGCATCACACAGGAGGGCAGTGTCAGGGCTTCTGCGGGGGATGGGCTACTGCCAGAGCGGGCAAAAACCAGCAGAGGCTAAAAGCTGTTAACAGAGACTGCCGACAACGGCGTACCTGGTCCCCGCTGACATCGCTGACCGTGAGTGACAGGACGCCCAGTCAGGACATAAGCCTGCGCACGCACCAATGGGAGAATTGGGACACCCGCTGTGAGGGGTTTCCCTGTGTACCTGAATCGAGTTGCTCATTGTCCCTGTACGCTGATAGGGGGAAAGACTGTGCTCTGTCCGGCTCATCGTTTCCTGAGACACCCATCACCGACCGGCCCACGAGGAATCACCGCCGCCGCCAGGATCCAGGACGCCATCTTTTCCAGGACCATACTGGACCCCTTACGCGCCACTGCTTTGGCGCCAACGTCCACATCCTTAACTAACCGCATTCTGAAGTCGTCAGACTGATAAGTTTGCTATCCTTGAACTTACTACCCTACGCTTCACACCCGCTTCCCCTAAGTTACGTCCCCTGTGTTCCTTTACATTGTTTTATCTGTTGTCTCCCTGCGAGGAATATATACCATATTTTCTGGCATATAAGATGACTTTTTAACCCCTAAAAATTTTCCCAAAAGTCGGGGGTCGTCTTATGCGCCGAGTACGGGTGCACGGAGCGATCCTGGATGGTTCCCAGGGTCTGGAGGAGAGGAGACTCTCCTTCAGGCCCTGGGATCCATATTCTTGTAAAAAATAAAGAATAAAAATAAAAAATATGGATATACTCACCCCTCCGATGATCCCTGGCTCTCAGCGCTGCAAGCGGCAGCCTCCGTTCCTAAGAATGCAGTGAGTGAAGGACCTTCGATGACGTCGCGGTCACATGAGCGGTCACGTGAGCGGTCACGTGACCGCGACGTCATCGAAGGTCCTTCACTCACTGCATTCTTAGGAACGGAGGCTGCCGCTTGCAGCGCTGAGAGCCAGGGTCCGTCGGAGGGGTGAGTATATCCATATTTTTTATTTTTATTCTTTATTTTTTACATGAATATGGATCCTAGGGCCTGAAGGAGAGTCTCCTCTCCTCCAGACCCTGGGAACCACACGCCGTATAAGATGACCCCCGTCTTATACGGCGGGTATATCCCAAATTCCATATTTTATATGGAAAAGTTGGGGGTCGTCTAATACGCCCAGTCGTCTTATACACTAGAAAATACGGTACCTGTTAAATTAAACCCCACGTTAACACTTGCTCTGCCTCCTACCCATTACTGCATCTTCCTACCTGCTCACACTGACATCCAACTTCAACCAGCAGGTAGAGGAGAACATATAGACGCTTTGTGCATTTTTATGTTTTGTCTCATCACTGTGCAGGAATACCTCCTTACCTACCGAAGAAACTATTCGAGTAAGTTCACATTAGCCATTTTTTCAGAATTTTTTTTGTGCAGCAAAACCTGATCTCTTTGCACAGAAAAAAGCTGGAGAAAAAAAAAGTACATTTTTCTTAGTTTTCCATGGTCTTCCTTGCGCTTTCTTCTGTGGTTTTGGCAAATTAGATTTGTCTCTTGTGCATACTGATAAAGTTTAGTGTTCCATAGAATCAGTTTTTCGCACAAAAAAAAAAAACACAGCGAAACCTGATATTTGCATTTTGGGTGAGTTTTTTTGTGCAGTTTTCACCACCCATTCATGTCAATGTGTGAAAAACGCAGAAAAAACGCGGAAAGTAGTGACATACTCCATTGTCCAAAAAATCATGCAAAGCACAAAATCCTGATGACAAAAACAAACAAGGTGTGTGCAAGAGATTTCTGAAATCTCATAGGCTTTGCTGGTACTGTAAAGCGCAGCTGAAAATTAGAATAAAAAACTCTGCAAAAACGCCTAGGAAAAGAACATCACGCCAACCATTAAGCATGGGGGTGGATCAATCATGGTTTGGGGTTCTGTTGCAGCCAATAGCATGGGGAACATTTAATGGATAGAGGGAAGAAAGAATTAACTGAAATTTCAACAAATAACACCATCTGTAAAAAAGCTGAAATTGAAAAGAGGATGGCTTCTATAAATGGATAACGATCCTAAACACACATCAAAATCCACAATAGACGACCTCAAAAGGTACAAGCTGAAGGTTTTTCAATGGTCCTCACAGTCCCCTAATCTGAGTCTGTGGACAGGAGTCTTTTATAAAGGTGACTATGTTGTTTTTAATGCAGTTGATTACAAGCGTCTAACGGTCTGTAGGAGCCAGAACTCTTAATGGTTGGTAGGGGATCAAATACTTATCTCTCACTGCAAAATGCAAATAAATGTGTATAATTTATACAATGTGATTTTCTGGATTATATTTTTGATATTCTATCTCTCAATGTTAAAATCAACCTACCCTTAAAATTATAGACTGTTCATGTCTTTGTCAGTAGGCAAACTTACAAAATCATATATGTATAGCCTAAAATAGACAATGTTTTTTAGGTACTGGCATTATTGGCATAAATGACACTGTAAGTTCATTAACAAGCTGGGAATTGTGTCCATAAGATGGACAAGACGATACAGTTGCATGAATATTCTCGCCATGATGTTGAGCATTGCCATGTAGGACATGAGGGTCTTGTGTTTGTTTCTCATCTCCTCTGTGCCACCTTTGTGCCAGCTTCCCATGCTAGCTAACAATAGACTTCCTCTACATTGAGAAGTTTTGCTATTTCAACCCACCCAGTATAGGACCAACTACTGCTGGAGATCTTTGATCAAGCCTGACTCTAGGATAGGTTCCCCATCATTCTTGCCACCTCTTTTGCAGATAGAAGGTCCCCGATGAAGGAGTTCCTGTTTGTATCGTATGGTTGTACCCAGTGTCAGGGGGAAGAAGAGCAGCACTATCAGCCTAAAAAAGTCTACGCAACCACAAAGAAACAAAATTTCATCAGATTTTTAGCTTCACTCTAAAAAGGGAAGTTAAAGATACATGCAAAATAAAGAAGAATGCTGGTAATATGTGGCATCTCACGATGAACGCCACCGCTGTGTGTGACCTGGGGGTTAGTGCGTGGCTGCAACTCACAATCAGTCCTAAAAACTCCCATGGAACAATAGTGCCCTGTGCGGAGATAATGGCTCCTCACTGGAACCAAAGGGTTAAACTGTAAACAGGCGACCAACCATTCTCTGACTTGGCAAAAGTTTAATCAGTGGCTTCCTGTAACTCCCAGAGGTCAGAGGCTACGGGGGTTTTAAGTGCATGTCCAGTTACCATTTTTCTTTTCCAACTCTACAGTGCTGTTTCCTGCTGAAAGAATAGTGGGCTTATTTTAGGAAATCCCTTTTTCTTCCTTTTCGACTTTCTACACCGAGATTGTGGATAAATATGTCTATTATGCTTAGATTAGGTTTTCCCTTTGCGATATTAAATATGGAAGTGGCTCATTAATATCATGAATGTCATCACATCCACAAATGGGTGTCCGCGAAATTCCCTGGAATACATGTATGGAAGGGTGGGAGGGCAGGGTAAGGGTCTCACAAGATTATTAGCACTTGTGAGAGGTGTAACTGGGCATTCATCCTGTTTAAGAAAGCCAAAATGTACAACAGGGCGAACCAGAGGTGAAGAGTCGCCATATACAGTACAGACCAAAAGTTTGGACACACCTTCTCATTTGAAGATTTTTCTGTATTTTCATGACTATGAAAATTGTACATTCACACTGAAGGCATCAAAACTATGAATAATAATCTTTATTTTTATATGGCGCTAACATATTCCGCAGCGCTTTACAGTTTAACACATGTGGAATTATATACTTAACAAAAAAGTGTGAAACAACTGAAATTATGTCTTATATTCCAGGTTCTTCAAAGTAGCCACCTTTTGCTTTGATGACTGCTTTGCACACTCTTGATGAGCTTCAAGAGGTAGTCATCGGGAAAGGTCTTCCAACAATCTTGAAGGAGTTCCCAGAGATGCTTAGCACTTGTTGGCCCTTTTGCCTTCACTCTGCGGTCCAGCTCACCCCAAACCATCTCGATTGGGTTCAGGTCTGGTGACTGTGGAGGCCAGGTCATCTGGTGTAGCACCCCATCACTCTCCTCCTTGGTCAAATAGCCCTTACACAGCCTGGATGTGTGTTTGGGGTCATTCTCCTGTTGAAAAATAAATGATGGTCCAACTAAATGCAAACCGGATGGAATAGCATGCCACTGCAAGATGCTGTGGTAGCCATGCTGGTTCAGTATGCCTTCAATTTTGAATAAATCCCCAACAGTGTCACCAGCAAAGCCCCCCCCCACACCATCACACCTCCACCTCCATGCTTCACGGTGGGAACCAGGCATGTAGAGTCCATCTGTTCACCTTTTCTGCATCGCACAAAGACACGGTGGTTGGAACCAAAGATCTCAAATTTGGACTCATCAGACCAAAGCACAGATTTCCACTGGTCTAATGTCCATTCCTTGTGTTCTTTAGCCCAAACAAGTCTCTTCTGGTTGTTGCCTTTCCTTAGCAGTGGTTTCCTAGCAGCTATTTTACCATGAAGGCCTGCTGCACAAAGTCTCCTCTTAACATAGTAACATAGTAACATAGTAACATAGTTAGTAAGGCCGAAAAAAGACATTTGTCCATCCAGTTCAGCCTATATTCCATCATAATAAATCCCCAGATCTACGTCCTTCTACAGAACCTAATTGTATGATACAATATTGTTCTGCTCCAGGAGACATCCAGGCCTCTCTTGAACCCCTCGACTGAGTTCGCCATCACCACCTCCTCAGGCAAGCAATTCCAGATTCTCACTGCCCTAACAGTAAAGAATCCTCTTCTATGTTGGTGGAAAAACCTTCTCTCCTCCAGACGCAAAGAATGCCCCCTTGTGCCCGTCACCTTCCTTGGTATAAACAGATCCTCAGCGAGATATTTGTATTGTCCCCTTATATACTTAAACATGGTTATTAGATCGCCCCTCAGTCGTCTTTTTTCTAGACTAAATAATCCTAATTTCGCTAATCTATCTGGGTATTGTAGTTCTCCCATCCCCTTTATTAATTTTGTTGCCCTCCTTTGTACTCTCTCTAGTTCCATTATATCCTTCCTGAGCACCGGTGCCCAAAACTGGACACAGTACTCCATGTGTGGTCTAACTAGGGATTTGTACAGAGGCAGTATAATGCTCTCATCATGTGTATCCAGACCTCTTTTAATGCACCCCATGATCCTGTTTGCCTTGGCAGCTGCTGCCTGGCACTGGCTGCTCCAGGTAAGTTTATCATTAACTAGGATCCCAAAGTCCTTCTCCCTGTCAGATTTACCCAGTGGTTTCCCATTCAGTTGTAGAGATGTGTCTGCTGCTAGAACACTGTATGGCATTGACCTGGTCTCTAATCTGAGCTGCTGTTAACCTGCGATTTCAGAGGCTGGTGACTCGGATAAACTTATCCTCAGAAGCAGAGGTGACCCTTGGTCTTCCTTTCCTGGGGCGGTCCTCATGTGAGCCAGTTTCTTTATAGCGCTTGATGGTTTTTGCCACTGCACTTGGGGACACTTTCAAAGTTTTCCCAATTTTTCGGACTGACTGACCTTCATTTCTTAAAGTAATGATGGTCACTCGTTTTTCTTTACTTAGCTGCTTTTTTCTTGCCATAATACAAATTCTAACAGTCTATTCAGTAGGACTATCAGCTGTGTATCCACCAGACTTCTGCACAACACAACTGATGGTCCCAACCCCATTTATAAGGCAAGAAATCCCACTTATTAAATCTGACAGGGTACACCTGTGAAATGAAAACCATTCCCGGTGACTACCTCTTGAAGCTCATCAAGAGAATGCCAAGAGTGTGCAAAGCAGTCATCAGAGCAAAAGGTGGCTAGTCTTTGAAGAACCTAGAATATAAGACATATTTTCAGTTTCACACTTTTTTGTTATATATAATTCCACATGTGTTAATTCATAGTTTTGATGCCTTCAGTGTGAATGTACAATTTTAGTCATGAAAATACAGAAAAATCTTTAAATGAGAAGGTGTGTCCAAACTTTGTTCTGTAGGTGTTAACGGTAAATCAGGGGTATTCCATCATTAAATGTTGGTGGGCTTCTGGCCACCGATACTAAGAATATAGGAGCCACAATGAATCAGCATGATGGCCCTTTCTTTATATGAATTCTCTGTCTGGGAAGCCACTGAGAAGTGATCACTAGAGATCTGATTGTCACCCAGCAGCACTGGCGACGATTCAATGGCACCCACTGAGGTATGATTGTCGATAGTCTACCAGTAAAATGTCTACCATGACTGTCACTTTAGGAAGGTTAAAGGGGTTCTCCTAGCTTTTATAAGGGATCACATCACTTGTGGAGAAAATGCCATGTTTTCAGTGGCCCTTTTCCTATGTTTTTTTTTTGCTAACGCTGCCAGATGATTCCTGGGAGTCAATAGAGAGATAATAAACTCACACACACTCATACATGTACATTGTGTGTTTTCTCAGGAACCGGCACAGAAAAAGAGAGCCCCTGAAGAAGAATAGTATGAGGGCCCTTTGTAGTCCAACAGTTCATCACATTGTGCCACTATGTGTCGGGGACAGAAGCGATTTACTGCTTTGGAGATAGAAGTGGACCCATCACCTCCTGTGCCCCCTTGCGGAGACACAGCTAGCACCAATGATATGTCCGCCCCCTAATACAATGTGTAATGCAGTAGTACCAGGCTGTTTTCTACCTCTGTTCATTATCTCCAGTAGCTACAAGCTTTTCATATATTGGTGACACATACTTTATGTGGAAACTTCAAAGGTCAAGACTTCTCCAGATGATGCAAGAACTAGGAGAAGAATCAGCACTCGGCTCCTGGAGTCATGCACCACTCATAAAAACAATGCAATAAGGGGTAAAGCTCTGGTCTGTACAAGGAGCGTCTAAAATAATGCATCAAAAGGTGAGAAAACATGTAAATTGTCTAAAAATTGGCAGCTGACACAGAGATTTCTCATCTGATACAACCTAGGAGTCCTCATAAGGTTCATCACCGTATTTACACAATTCAGTAAATATTGTAATCCAAGAAGTACACAGCGTCTGCAAAGTGAGATTCTGGTTTGGCTATTATCCTAAGTCATGTGACAAGGCTCGTTAAAGAGACACTGACTGTTAGGATGGCTACTTTCAATAGGTGTCACTAGAGTTCTGAAGAGACAGTAAATATTGTAAGAATGTATCACAAGAAGTAGAAGGAATCAGAGCCACAGCACATACATCACACATCATACAGCACATGCATCACACATCATACAGCACATACATCACACATCATACAGCACATACATCACACATCATAGAGCACATACATCACACATCATACAGCACATGCATCACACATCATACAGCACATGCATCACACATCATACAGCACACACATCACACATCATACAGCACACACATCATACAGCACACACATCACACATCATACAGCACATACATCACACATCATACAGCACATGCATCACACATCATACAACACATACATCACACATCATACAGCACACACATCACACATCATAGAGCACATACATCACACATCATACAGCACATGCATCACACATCATACAGCACATACATCACACATCATAGAGCACATACATCACACATCATACAGCACATGCATCACACATCATACAGCACATACATCACACATCATACAGCACACACATCACACATCATACAGCACATGCATCACACATCATACAACACATACATCACACATCATACATCACATACATCACACATCATAGAGCACATACATCACACATCATACAGCACATACATCACACATCATACAGCACATGCATCACACATCATACAGCACATGCATCACACATCATACAGCACACACATCACACACCATACAGCACACACATCATACAGCACACACATCACACATCATACAGCACATACATCACACATCATACAGCACATGTATCACACATCATACAGCACATGCATCACACATAATACAGCACATACATCACACATCATACAGCACATACATCACACATCATCAGTATCAGATCAGACCAATCAGTATCAGATCAGACCAATCAGCATCAGATCAGACCAATCAGTATCAGGTCAGACCTATCAGTATCAGATCAGACCAATCAGTATCAGATCAGACCAATCAGTATCAGGTCAGACCAATCAGTATCAGATCAGACCCAATCAGTATCAGATCAGACCCCAATCAGTATCAGATCAGACTTAATCAGTATCAGATCAGACCAATCAGTATCAGGTCAGACCAATCAGTATCAGATCAGACCCAATCAGTATCAGATCAGACCCCAATCAGTATCAGATCAGACTTAATCAGTATCAGATCAGACCAATCAGTATCAGGTCAGACCTATCAGTATCAGATCAGACCAATCAGTATCAGATCAGACCCAATCAGTATCAGATCAGACCAATCAGTATCAGATCAGACCCAATCAGTATCAGATCAGACCCCAATCAGTATTAGATCAGACCAATCAGTATCAGATCAGACCCAATCAGTATCAGATCAGACACAATCAGTATCTGATCAGACCCCAATCAGTATCAGATCAGACCCCAATCAGTATCAGATCAGACCCAATCAGTATCAGATCAGACCCTAATCAGTATCAGATCAGACCCTAATCAGTATCTGATCAGACCCCAATCAGTATCAGATCAGACCTAGCAGTATTAGATCAGACCAATCAGTATCAGATCAGACCCAATCAGTATCAGATCAGACCCAATCAGTATCAGATCAGACCCAATCAGTATCAGATCAGACCCAATCAGTATCAGATCAGACCCAATCAGTATCAGATCAGACCCAATCAGTATCAGATCACCAATTGATTATCATACTAGCCCAAGGACAATCAGAATCATTGTGTTTCCCCAAAATTTAGACCTCGGCTATTATTAGATCAGATACAAAAATTATTATACCACATCTAAGCACAATCAGTATCAAATCTGATCCAATTGTTACCAACTAACAAGGCATTAGATTCTGTCTTTGCAGATCAGGTCAGATGTAACCAGATGACCAGTAACCAGATGTAACCAGATGAAACTGCCCTAACTAAGGTCACCAATGACCTATTAACCGCCAAGAGCAAGCGACACTACTCTGTCCTCCTCCTCCTGGACCTGTCCTCTGCCTTTGACACAGTGGACCATTCCCTGCTGCTGCAGACCCTCTCATCCCTTGGCATCACAGAATTGGCCCTATCCTGGATCTCATCATACCTAACTGACCGTACATTCAGCGTCTCCCACTCACACACCACCTCCTCACCTCGCCCCCTATCTGTCGGAGTCCCGCAAGGTTCAGTCCTAGGACCCCTGCTCTTCTCCATTTACACCTTTGGCCTGGGACAGCTCATAGAATCTCACGGCTTTCAGTATCATCTCTATGCTGATGACACACAGATCTACATCTCTGGACCAGATATCACCTACCTACTAACCAGAATCCCTCAATGTCTGTCTGCTATTTCATCCTTCTTCTCCACTAGATTTCTAAAACTTAACATGGACAAAACAGAATTCATCATCTTTCCCCCATCTCACGCGACCTCCCCAACGAACCTATCCATTACAGTAAACGGCTGCCCACTCTCCCCAGTCCCACAAGCCCGCTGTCTTGGGGTAATCCTTGATGCTGATCTCTCCTTTAAACCACATATCCAAACCCTTTCTACTTCCTGCCGCCTCCAACTCAAAAATATTTCACGGATCCGCACATTCCTAAACCAAGAATCTGCAAAGACCCTAGTCCATGCCCTCATCATCTCCCGCCTTGACTACTGTAACCTCCTGCTCTGTGGCCTCCCCTCTAACACTCTCACACCCCTCCAATCTATTCTAAACTCTGCTGCCCGACTAATCCACCTGTCCCCCCGCTATTCCCCGGCCTCTCCCCTCTGTCAATCCCTGCACTGGCTCCCCATCACCCAGAGACTCCAGTACAAAAGCCTAACCATGACATATAAAGCCATCCACAACCTGTCTCCTCCATACATCTGCGACCTCGTCTCCCGGTACTTTCCTGCACGCAACCTCCGATCCTCACAAGATCTCCTTCTCTACTCCCCTCTTATCTCCTCTTCCCACAATCGCATACAAGATTTCTCTCGTGCATCCCCCCTACTCTGGAACCCTCTACCACAACACATCAGACTCTCGCCTACCATCGAAACCTTCAAAAAGAACCTGAAGACCCACCTCTTCCGACAAGCCTACAACCTGCAGTAACCACCGATCGACCAAACCACTGCATGACCAGCTCTATCCTCACCTACTGTATCCTCACCCATCCCTTGTAGATTGTGAGCCCTCGCGGGCAGGGTCCTCTCTCCTCCTGTACCAGTTATGACTTGTATTGTTAAAGATTATTGTACTTGTTTTATTATGTATACCCCTCCTCACATGTAAAGCGCCATGGAATAAATGGCGCTATAATAATAAATAATAATAATAATAATAATAACCATTATCAGATCCAGGCTCAATCAGCATCAGATCAAACCATTATTATCATAGTAAGCCCCTACACAGTTAAATCTGTTAAAATCCTAATAGATGAGACCAAACCATTATTATATTAAAGCTATGAAAGACAAGCAATCATTATCAGAGCAGATCTAGTCTTTATGAGATCAGGCCAAGCTATTAAATTAGACACAACTTTTATCAAGTCAGAACAAGATCCACTCAGAACCACATCACCCTCAAATATTTACAGATAATATCCAATCTTTATCAGATTTGACCCAATTATATAAATCCAAGTGATTATCAGATCAGACCCATTATAATCAGATCAGATCACATTCAAACCTTGTCAGATCAGCTCCAATCTTTATCAACCAATTATATAAGAACCAGCCATTGCCATGTCAGGACTCAATCATAATCAGATCAGCTCCAATCACTATCACGTCAGATCCAATAAGAATGAGATCACACTCAATGCGATCAGACCAGACCCAATCTGAATGAGATTTTATTCACACATCAATGGATCACAACCGATCTTTAACAGATCAGAATCAATCAGAATTATCATGACCCATCATTATCACATCCAACCTTTAGATGATCCAACCTAATCGTCCTAAATAAAAAGTTGTCAGCCCTGATCCAGTCTACACATCTATACCGATCTGTGATCAGGTAGGATCCATTACAAAGAATTAAAGGATTATCTATACCATGATGAAATAAATGGCCAAAGTCTGTCAGCACAAAGTACTATACATAGACATACAATATATAGATGTAGCAGAGCTGGAGTTGTCATGCCACTACTGCTTTTGTTTCCTGCGTCCATGATGAAGGAATCCACAGACAACAAGCACATGTGCTGACACTGCCCATTGTGACCTCCTCAGCTCTGCTACATCCACCAATACTAGCGATAACTGACCTGAGGGAGAGCCCGGCCCGCAGCCTCCTCTCGCCCGGCGGTGGTGGTCCTCTGTGGTCACAGTCCACACCCCGCAGTCAGGGTCCGGCTCCCCGCTAATTAGCCGGCAGTGGGAGCCGCACAGGGGCCGCTGAGCCTTATTATGGGGGAGGAAGGGAGAAGATGTGCGAGATCCTCACCCCTCCTGTGTGTGAGCCGGTGACGAGCACACACTGCCTCCTCTGGTGTGCTGCAGGCTGTGTGCTGTATATAGGAGTATATAGTGTCTGTGCTGCAGGCTGTGTGCTGTATACAGGAGTATATAGTGTCTGTGCTGCAGGCTGTGTGCAGTATACAGGAGTATATAGTGTCTGTGCTGCAGGCTGTGTGCAGTATACAGGAGTATATAGTGTCTGTGCTGCAGGCTGTGTGCAGTATACAGAAGTATATAGTGTCTGTGCTGCAGGCTGTGTGCAGTATACAGGAGTATATAGTGTCTGTGCTGCAGGCTGTGTGCAGTATACAGGAGTATATAGTGTCTGTGCTGCAGGCTGTGTGCAGTATACAGGAGTATATAGTGTCTGTGCTGCAGGCTGTGTGCTGTATACAGGAGTATATAGTGTCTGTGCTGCAGGCTGTGTGCTGTATACAGGAGTATATAGTGTCTGTGCTGCAGGCTGTGTGCAGTATACAGGAGTATATAGTGTCTGTGCTGCAGGCTGTGTGCTGTATACAGGAGTATATAGTGTCTGTGCTGCAGGCTGTGTGCTGTATACAGGAGTATATAGTGTCTGTGCTGCAGGCTGTGTGCAGTATACAGGAGTATATAGTGTCTGTGCTGCAGGCTGTGTGCAGTATACAGGAGTATATAGTGTCTGTGCTGCAGGCTGTGTGCAGTATACAGGAGTATATAGTGTCTGTGCTGCAGGCTGTGTGCAGTATACAGGAGTATATAGTGTCTGTGCTGCAGGCTGTGTGCAGTATACAGGAGTATATAGTGTCTGTGCTGCAGGCTGTGTGCAGTATACAGGAGTATATAGTGTCTGTGCTGCAGGCTGTGTGCAGTATATAGGAGTATATAGTGTCTGTGCTGCAGGCTGTGTGCAGTATACAGGAGTGTATACTGTCTGTGCTGCAGGCTGTGTGCAGTATATAGGAGTATATAGTGTCTGTGCTGCAGGCTGTGTGCAGTATACAGGAGTATATAGTGTCTGTGCTGCAGGCTGTGTGCAGTATACAGGAGTATATAGTGTCTGTGCTGCAGGCTGTGTGCAGTATACAGGAGTATATAGTGTCTGTGCTGCAGGCTGTGTGCTGTATACAGGAGTATATAGTGTCTGTGCTGCAGGCTGTGTGCTGTATACAGGAGTATATAGTGTCTGTGCTGCAGGCTGTGTGCAGTATACAGGAGTATATAGTGTCTGTGCTGCAGGCTGTGTGAAGTATACAGGAGTATATAGTGTCTGTGCTGCAGGCTGTGTGCAGTATACAGGAGTATATAGTGTCTGTGCTGCAGGCTGTGTGCAGTATACAGGAGTATATAGTGTCTGTGCTGCAGGCTGTGTGCAGTATACAGGAGTATATAGTGTCTGTGCTGCAGGCTGTGTGCAGTATACAGGAGTATATAGTGTCTGTGCTGCAGGCTGTGTGCAGTATACAGGAGTATATAGTCTCTGTGCTGCAGGCTGTGTGCAGTATACAGGAGTATATAGTGTCTGTGCTGCAGGCTGTGTGCAGTATACAGGAGTATATAGTGTCTGTGCTGCAGGCTGTGTGCAGTATACAGGAGTATATAGTGTCTGTGCTGCAGGCTGTGTGCAGTATACAGGAGTATATAGTGTCTGTGCTGCAGGCTGTGTGAAGTATACAGGAGTATATAGTGTCTGTGCTGCAGGCTGTGTGCAGTATACAGGAGTATATAGTGTCTGTGCTGCAGGCTGTGTGAAGTATACAGGAGTATATAGTGTCTGTGCTGCAGGCTGTGTGCAGTATATAGGAGTATATAGTGTCTGTGCTGCAGGCTGTGTGTAGTATACAGGAGTATATAGTGTATGTGATGCAGGCTGTGTGCTGTATACAGGAGTATATAGTGTCTGTGCTGCAGGCTGTGTGCAGTATATAGGAGTATATAGTGTCTGTGCTGCAGGCTGTGTGTAGTATACAGGAGTATATAGTGTCTGTGCTGCAGGCTGTGTGCTGTATACAGGAGTATATAGTGTCTGTGCTGCAGGCTGTGTGCTGTATACAGGAGTATATAGTGTCTGTGCTGCAGGCTGTGTGCAGTATACAGGAGTATATAGTGTCTGTGCTGCAGGCTGTGTGAAGTATACAGGAGTATATAGTGTCTGTGCTGCAGGCTGTGTGCAGTATACAGGAGTATATAGTGTCTGTGCTGCAGGCTGTGTGCAGTATACAGGAGTATATAGTGTCTGTGCTGCAGGCTGTGTGCAGTATACAGGAGTATATAGTGTCTGTGCTGCAGGCTGTGTGCAGTATACAGGAGTATATAGTGTCTGTGCTGCAGGCTGTGTGCAGTATACAGGAGTATATAGTGTCTGTGCTGCAGGCTGTGTGCAGTATACAGGAGTATATAGTGTCTGTGCTGCAGGCTGTGTGCAGTATACAGGAGTATATAGTGTCTGTGCTGCAGGCTGTGTGCAGTATACAGGAGTATATAGTGTCTGTGCTGCAGGCTGTGTGAAGTATACAGGAGTATATAGTGTCTGTGCTGCAGGCTGTGTGCAGTATACAGGAGTATATAGTGTCTGTGCTGCAGGCTGTGTGAAGTATACAGGAGTATATAGTGTCTGTGCTGCAGGCTGTGTGCAGTATATAGGAGTATATAGTGTCTGTGCTGCAGGCTGTGTGTAGTATACAGGAGTATATAGTGTATGTGATGCAGGCTGTGTGCAGTATATAGGAGTATATAGTGTCTGTGCTGCAGGCTGTGTGCAGTATATAGGTGTATATAGTGTCTGTGCTGCAGGCTGTGTGCAGTATACAGGAGTATATAGTGTCTGTGCTGCAGGCTGTGTGCAGTATATAGGTGTATATAGTGTCTGTGCTGCAGGCTGTGTGCAGTATACAGGAGTATATAGTGTCTGTGCTGCAGGCTGTGTGCAGTATATAGGAGTATATAGTGTCTGTGCTGCAGGCTGTGTGCTGTATACAGGAGTATATAGTGTCTGTGCTGCAGGCTGTGTGCTGTATACAGGAGTATATAGTGTCTGTGCTGCAGGCTGTGTGCAGTATACAGGAGTATATAGTGTCTGTGCTGCAGGCTGTGTGCAGTATACAGGAGTATATAGTGTCTGTGCTGCAGGCTGTGTGCAGTATACAGGAGTATATAGTGTCTGTGCTGCAGGCTGTGTGCAGTATACAGGAGTATATAGTGTCTGTGCTGCAGGCTGTGTGCAGTATACAGGAGTATATAGTGTCTGTGCTGCAGGCTGTGTGCAGTATACAGGAGTATATAGTGTCTGTGCTGCAGGCTGTGTGCAGTATATAGGAGTATATAGTGTCTGTGCTGCAGGCTGTGTGCAGTATACAGGAGTGTATACTGTCTGTGCTGCAGGCTGTGTGCAGTATATAGGAGTATATAGTGTCTGTGCTGCAGGCTGTGTGCAGTATACAGGAGTATATAGTGTCTGTGCTGCAGGCTGTGTGCAGTATACAGGAGTATATAGTGTCTGTGCTGCAGGCTGTGTGCAGTATACAGGAGTATATAGTGTCTGTGCTGCAGGCTGTGTGCTGTATACAGGAGTATATAGTGTCTGTGCTGCAGGCTGTGTGCTGTATACAGGAGTATATAGTGTCTGTGCTGCAGGCTGTGTGCAGTATACAGGAGTATATAGTGTCTGTGCTGCAGGCTGTGTGAAGTATACAGGAGTATATAGTGTCTGTGCTGCAGGCTGTGTGCAGTATACAGGAGTATATAGTGTCTGTGCTGCAGGCTGTGTGCAGTATACAGGAGTATATAGTGTCTGTGCTGCAGGCTGTGTGCAGTATACAGGAGTATATAGTGTCTGTGCTGCAGGCTGTGTGCAGTATACAGGAGTATATAGTGTCTGTGCTGCAGGCTGTGTGCAGTATACAGGAGTATATAGTGTCTGTGCTGCAGGCTGTGTGCAGTATACAGGAGTATATAGTGTCTGTGCTGCAGGCTGTGTGCAGTATACAGGAGTATATAGTGTCTGTGCTGCAGGCTGTGTGCAGTATACAGGAGTATATAGTGTCTGTGCTGCAGGCTGTGTGAAGTATACAGGAGTATATAGTGTCTGTGCTGCAGGCTGTGTGCAGTATACAGGAGTATATAGTGTCTGTGCTGCAGGCTGTGTGAAGTATACAGGAGTATATAGTGTCTGTGCTGCAGGCTGTGTGCAGTATATAGGAGTATATAGTGTCTGTGCTGCAGGCTGTGTGTAGTATACAGGAGTATATAGTGTATGTGATGCAGGCTGTGTGCTGTATACAGGAGTATATAGTGTCTGTGCTGCAGGCTGTGTGCAGTATATAGGAGTATATAGTGTCTGTGCTGCAGGCTGTGTGTAGTATACAGGAGTATATAGTGTCTGTGCTGCAGGCTGTGTGCTGTATACAGGAGTATATAGTGTCTGTGCTGCAGGCTGTGTGCTGTATACAGGAGTATATAGTGTCTGTGCTGCAGGCTGTGTGCAGTATACAGGAGTATATAGTGTCTGTGCTGCAGGCTGTGTGAAGTATACAGGAGTATATAGTGTCTGTGCTGCAGGCTGTGTGCAGTATACAGGAGTATATAGTGTCTGTGCTGCAGGCTGTGTGCAGTATACAGGAGTATATAGTGTCTGTGCTGCAGGCTGTGTGCAGTATACAGGAGTATATAGTGTCTGTGCTGCAGGCTGTGTGCAGTATACAGGAGTATATAGTGTCTGTGCTGCAGGCTGTGTGCAGTATACAGGAGTATATAGTGTCTGTGCTGCAGGCTGTGTGCAGTATACAGGAGTATATAGTGTCTGTGCTGCAGGCTGTGTGCAGTATACAGGAGTATATAGTGTCTGTGCTGCAGGCTGTGTGCAGTATACAGGAGTATATAGTGTCTGTGCTGCAGGCTGTGTGAAGTATACAGGAGTATATAGTGTCTGTGCTGCAGGCTGTGTGCAGTATACAGGAGTATATAGTGTCTGTGCTGCAGGCTGTGTGAAGTATACAGGAGTATATAGTGTCTGTGCTGCAGGCTGTGTGCAGTATATAGGAGTATATAGTGTCTGTGCTGCAGGCTGTGTGTAGTATACAGGAGTATATAGTGTATGTGATGCAGGCTGTGTGCAGTATATAGGAGTATATAGTGTCTGTGCTGCAGGCTGTGTGCAGTATATAGGTGTATATAGTGTCTGTGCTGCAGGCTGTGTGCAGTATACAGGAGTATATAGTGTCTGTGCTGCAGGCTGTGTGCAGTATATAGGTGTATATAGTGTCTGTGCTGCAGGCTGTGTGCAGTATACAGGAGTATATAGTGTCTGTGCTGCAGGCTGTGTGCAGTATATAGGAGTATATAGTGTCTGTGCTGCAGGCTGTGTGCTGTATACAGGAGTATATAGTGTCTGTGCTGCAGGCTGTGTGCTGTATACAGGAGTATATAGTGTCTGTGCTGCAGGCTGTGTGCTGTATACAGGAGTATATAGTGTCTGTGCTGCAGGCTGTGTGCAGTATATAGGAGGATATAGTGTCTGTGCTGCAGGCTGTGTGCAGTATACAGGAGTATATAGTGTCTGTGCTGCAGGCTGTGTGCAGTATATAGGAGTATATAGTGTCTGTGCTGCAGGCTGTGTGCAGTATACAGGAGTATATAGTGTCTGTGCTGCAGGCTGTGTGCAGTATACAGGAGTATATAGTGTCTGTGCTGCAGGCTGTGTAGAGTATACAGGAGTATATAGTGTCTGTGCTGCAGGCTGTGTGCAGTATATAGGAGTATATAGTGTCTGTGCTGCAGGCTGTGTGCTGTATACAGGAGTATATAGTGTCTGTGCTGCAGGCTGTGTGTAGTATACAGGAGTATATAGTGTCTGCTGCAGGCTGTGTGCAGTATACAGGAGTATATAGTGTCTGTTCTGCAGGCTGTGTGCAGTATATAGTGTCTGTGCTGCAGGCTGTGTGCAGTATACAGGAGTATATAGTGTCTGTGCTGCAGGCTGTGTGCAGTATACAGGAGTATATAGTGTCTGTGCTGCAGGCTGTGTGCAGTATACAGGAGTATATAGTGTCTGTGCTGCAGGCTGTGTGAAGTATACAGGAGTATATAGTGTCTGTGCTGCAGGCTGTGTGAAGTATACAGGAGTATATAGTGTCTGTGCTGCAGGCTGTGTGCGGTATATAGGAGTATATAGTGTCTGTGCTGCAGGCTGTGTGCAGTATACAGGAGTATATAGTGTCTGTGCTGCAGGCTGTGTGCAGTATACAGGAGTATATAGTGTCTGTGCTGCAGGCTGTGTGCAGTATACAGGAGTATATAGTGTCTGTGCTGCAGGCTGTGTGCAGTATACAGGAGTATATAGTGTCTGTGCTGCAGGCTGTGTGCAGTATACAGGAGTATATAGTGTCTGTGCTGCAGGCTGTGTGAAGTATACAGGAGTATATAGTGTCTGTGCTGCAGGCTGTGTGCAGTATACAGGAGTATATAGTGTCTGTGCTGCAGGCTGTGTGCAGTATACAGGAGTATATAGTGTCTGTGCTGCAGGCTGTGTGAAGTATACAGGAGTATATAGTGTCTGTGCTGCAGGCTGTGTGCGGTATATAGGAGTATATAGTGTCTGTGCTGCAGGCTGTGTGCAGTATACAGGAGTATATAGTGTCTGTGCTGCAGGCTGTGTGCAGTATACAGGAGTATATAGTGTCTGTGCTGCAGGCTGTGTGCAGTATACAGGAGTATATAGTGTCTGTGCTGCAGGCTGTGTGCAGTATACAGGAGTATATAGTGTCTGTGCTGCAGGCTGTGTGCAGTATACAGGAGTATATAGTGTCTGTGCTGCAGGCTGTGTGAAGTATACAGGAGTATATAGTGTCTGTGCTGCAGGCTGTGTGCAGTATACAGGAGTATATAGTGTCTGTGCTGCAGGCTGTGTGCAGTATACAGGAGTATATAGTGTCTGTGCTGCAGGCTGTGTGCAGTATACAGGAGTATATAGTGTCTGTGCTGCAGGCTGTGTGCAGTATACAGGAGTATATAGTGTCTGTGCTGCAGGCTGTGTGCAGTATATAGGAGTATATAGTGTCTGTGCTGCAGGCTGTGTGCAGTATACAGGAGTATATAGTGTCTGTGCTGCAGGCTGTGTGCAGTATACAGGAGTATATAGTGTCTGTGCTGCAGGCTGTGTGCAGTATACAGGAGTATATAGTGTCTGTGCTGCAGGCTGTGTGAAGTATACAGGAGTATATAGTGTCTGTGCTGCAGGCTGTGTGCAGTATACAGGAGTATATAGTGTCTGTGCTGCAGGCTGTGTGAAGTATACAGGAGTATATAGTGTCTGTGCTGCAGGCTGTGTGCAGTATATAGGAGTATATAGTGTCTGTGCTGCAGGCTGTGTGTAGTATACAGGAGTATATAGTGTATGTGATGCAGGCTGTGTGCAGTATATAGGAGTATATAGTGTCTGTGCTGCAGGCTGTGTGCAGTATACAGGAGTATATAGTGTCTGTGCTGCAGGCTGTGTGCAGTATACAGGAGTATATAGTGTCTGTGCTGCAGGCTGTGTGCAGTATATAGGAGTATATAGTGTCTGTGCTGCAGGCTGTGTGCAGTATATAGGAGTATATAGTGTCTCTGCTGCAGGCTGTGTGCAGTATACAGGAGTATATAGTGTCTGTGCTGCAGGCTGTGTGCTGTATACAGGAGTATATAGTGTCTGTGCTGCAGGCTGTGTGCAGTATATAGGAGTATATAGTGTCTGTGCTGCAGGCTGTGTGGTGTATACAGGAGTATATAGTGTCTGTGCTGCAGGCTGTGTGCAGTATACAGGAGTATATAGTGTCTCTGCTGCAGGCTGTGTGCAGTATACAGGAGTATATAGTGTCTGTGCTGCAGGCTGTGTGCTGTATACAGGAGTATATAGTGTCTGTGCTGCAGGCTGTGTGCAGTATATAGGAGTATATAGTGTCTGTGCTGCAGGCTGTGTGCAGTATATAGGAGTATATAGTGTCTGTGCTGCAGGCTGTGTGCAGTATACAGGAGTATATAGTGTCTGTGCTGCAGGCTGTGTGCAGTATATAGGAGTATATAGTGTCTGTGCTGCAGGCTGTGTGCAGTATATAGGAGTATATAGTGTCTGTGCTGCAGGCTGTTACAGTATACAGGAGTATATAGTGTCTGTGCTGCAGGCTGTGTGCAGTATATAGGAGTATATAGTGTCTGTGCTGCAGGCTGTGTGCTGTATACAGGAGTATATAGTGTCTGTGCTGCAGGCTGTGTGTAGTATACAGGAGTATATAGTGTCTGCTGCAGGCTGTGTGCAGTATACAGGAGTATATAGTGTCTGTGCTGCAGGCTGTGTGCAGTATATAGTGTCTGTGCTGCAGGCTGTGTGCAGTATACAGGAGTATATAGTGTCTGTGCTGCAGGCTGTGTGCAGTATACAGGAGTATATAGTGTCTGTGCTGCAGGCTGTGTGTAGTATACAGGAGTATATAGTGTCTGTGCTGCAGGCTGTGTGCGGTATATAGGAGTATATAGTGTCTGTGCTGCAGGCTGTGTGAAGTATACAGGAGTATATAGTGTCTGTGCTGCAGGCTGTGTGCGGTATATAGGAGTATATAGTGTCTGTGCTGCAGGCTGTGTGAAGTATACAGGAGTATATAGTGTCTGTGCTGCAGGCTGTGTGCAGTATACAGGAGTATATAGTGTCTGTGCTGCAGGCTGTGTGCAGTATACAGGAGTATATAGTGTCTGTGCTGCAGGCTGTGTGCAGTATACAGGAGTATATAGTGTCTGTGCTGCAGGCTGTGTGCAGTATACAGGAGTATATAGTGTCTGTGCTGCAGGCTGTGTGCAGTATATAGGAGTATATAGTGTCTGTGCTGCAGGCTGTGTGCAGTATACAGGAGTATATAGTGTCTGTGCTGCAGGCTGTGTGCGGTATATAGGAGTATATAGTGTCTGTGCTGCAGGCTGTGTGCAGTATACAGGAGTACATAGTGTCTGTGCTGCAGGCTGTGTGCAGTATACAGGAGTATATAGTGTCTGTGCTGCAGGCTGTGTGCAGTATACAGGAGTATATAGTGTCTGTGCTGCGGGCTGTGTGCAGTATATAGGAGTATATAGTGTCTGTGCTGCAGGCTGTGTACAGCATACAGGAGTATATAGTGTCTGTGCTGCAGGCTGTGTGCAGTATATAGGAGTATATAGTGTCTGTGCTGCAGGCTGTGTGCAGTATATAGGAGTATATAGTGTCTGTGCTGCAGGCTGTGTACAGTATACTGGAGTATATAGTGTATGTGCTGCAGGCTGTGTGCAGTATATAGGAGTATATAGTGTCTGTGCTGCAGGCTGTGTGCAGTATACAGGAGTATATAGTGTCTGTGCTGCAGGCTGTGTGCAGTATATAGGAGTATATAGTGTCTGTGCTGCAGGCTGTGTACAGTATACAGGAGTATATAGTGTCTGTGCTGCAGGCTGTGTGCAGTATACAGGAGTATATAGTGTATGTGCTGCAGGCTGTGTGCAGTATACAGGAGTATATAGTGTCTGTGCTGCAGGCTGTGTGCAGTATATAGGAGTATATAGTGTCTGTGCTGCAGGCTGTGTGCAGTATACAGGAGTATATAGTGTCTGTGCTGCAGGCTGTGTGCAGTATATAGGAGTATATAGTGTCTGTGCTGCAGGCTGTGTGCAGTATACAGGAGTATATAGTGTCTGTGCTGCAGGCTGTGTGCAGTATATAGGAGTATATAGTGTCTGTGCTGCAGGCTGTGTGCAGTATACATGAGTATATAGTGTCTGTGCTGCAGGCTGTGTGCAGTATACAGGAGTATATAGTGTCTGTGCTGCAGGCTGTGTGCAGTATACAGGAGTATATAGTGTCTGTGCTGCAGGCTGTGTGCAGTATATAGGAGTATATAGTGTCTGTGCTGCAGGCTGTGTGCAGTATATAGGAGTATATAGTGTCTGTGCTACAGGCTGTGTGCAGTATATAGGAGTATATAGTGTCTGTGCTGCAGGCTGTGTGCAGTATACATGAGTATATAGTGTCTGTGCTGCAGGCTGTGTGCAGTATATAGGAGTATATAGTGTCTGTGCTGCAGGCTGTGTGCTGCAGGCTGTGTGCAGTATATAGGAGTATATAGTGTCTGTGCTGCAGGCTGTGTGCAGTATACAGGAGTATATAGTGTCTGTGCTGCAGGCTGTGTGCAGTATATAGGAGTACATAGTGTCTGTGCTGCAGGCTGTGTGCAGTATATAGGAGTATATAGTGTCTGTGCTGCAGGCTGTGTACAGTATACAGGAGTATATAGTGTCTTTGCTGCAGGCTGTGTGCAGTATACAGGAGTATATAGTGTCTGTGCTGCAGGCTGTGTGCGGTATATAGGAGTATATATTGTCTGTGCTGCAGGCTGTGTGCAGTATATAGAGGGGGGGCTGTATGGGGGGCAGCTAAAAGGAAGCCCCCACATGACTGCGTTGCCATGGGGAGCAGTGCAGTAGGTTTTTAAAATAGGAGAAAAGGGGCCCGGGGATTGGTAGAGTAGGATTGGGGGTGTGGATTTATGCAAAAGGAAGGTGGGGGTTGGGAAAGTGCGGGAAAAGAGGGATCAGTCACCTTAGACGGGCGAAGTGAGTGGACCTGCTGCCACAGCCACTTACCATGTCTACCGTGGACAGCCTGGTCGCTCAGCTTCGCCGGGAGGCTAGATCCAGGAGGGCCGGATGGCTGGAGGAGCAGCTCACAGGGCAGCTCGGCGACATTGGGAGCCAGGACAGCGGGAGCCGGGGCAGCAGACCCAGGCGGACGAGGCCGCCAGAGAGGCTGTCCCCCGACACTACACCGCGCGGCAGGCGCAGGCCGCGGAGCCCCTCCCGGGACCCTGCGGGGGCTTGGGGGACGCGGCAGATCCACCTTGCCCGCCCCCCCCCTCCGGCAGGAATCCACCTGGCGGCCCTGCCGGCGCGAGGCGGCGAGGTGCTGGGCGAGCGGTGCAGACGCGGCAGGACGCCGGCGCTGCACAGGATGCCAGGGCCGCACTTCCGGCAGCGAGAACTGCAGCCTCTACCCGCCGGGGAGCATCTCCCGCGGTGGCGGCGAACGACGGGGTGGGGGAGGAGCCGAGCGGCGGCGGCAGCATCCACGAGGCAGGAGCCGGGGAGTATTGCGGCGGGTGCACCTGGATCCCATCCCCCCAGTGCACCTGGCTCTGCGACCGGACGGCAGAGCAGATTATCGTGCAGGACAGCGGCGGCATCACGGCAGGGAGCGGGTCGCGGTCGCGCCGCAGGAGCGGCGTCCAGAGGAGACAGTCCAGCGTCAGGAAACAGAGGAATCACGGAGCCGGACAGATCCAGATCCAGCAGAAGGTCGAGGGACCGGTCGCCTTCGCCAGTCTCGGTCCCCCCTGGTGACGTGGAGGCCAAGGGCACGGGCCTGGGGAAGATGAGCGGCAGCGACGATTCCGGGAACGAACATCGCGACGAAAGGGACCGGCAGGATTCAGGAAGCACGGCTGGTGGGGACACAGCACCTGCGCAGCCACGTGAGTATATGTCCAGTCTTTTTCCAGTGCCGGGTGTTTCGGGTGTAGTGGAGCGGGGTGGGGGCAGTAATGAGGTTCCGGGTGTTAGAGAGCTTTTAGCGGGTATGTCGCAGATTTTGCGTAGATTGGATGGGGGCGGGGGTAATTCAGTTGCTAATAGTGTGGGATCGTCACCCGCTGGGGCCTGGGTGTCGATTGCTGGGGGTGTAGCAGGGGGTTCGAGCGAGATTGCGAGCTCGGGTAGTGGGCCGCCTGTTTCTGCAGCGGGGGTGTCGGTGTCGGTTCAAACGGAAACGGGAAAAGGTGATACCGTTAAGTTAGACGATAGTGCAAAAGGCGAGGTCTATGTGTGTTTTGAGGGTCCGCTGGGGGCCCACTTGAAGATGGAGGTCAGGGAAAGGATTTGGAAAGATGAATACGTAGAGATTTTCTCTCTCCTTCCTTTAGTAAAATTTAACTTGGATAAAGGAAAGAAAGACAACAGCAAGAAGGAGTAGGAAGAAAAGAGGCATTGGCGCCTTATTCCTCAGACGTTCGTTAACTGGCAGCAGGCCTTTGCCATTCTAGCGAGTGTTATAGGGGAGAAATTCCCCGAGAATTGCTCAGGCCTGTTTTGTTATTTGGATGCTATTGGAGAAGCGCATCGTACCTACGGGGGCCAGGCTTGGCTGAGATACGATGAACAGTTCAGGCAGCGAAAAGCGGTGAGGCCGGAGATAAGGTGGGACCAAAAAGACATCGGATTATGGTTGAAGGTGATAAGGTGATGGCTCCGGTGCGATACGATATGGGCAGTCCTTTCAGGGGGAGGGGGAGGGTAGCAGTCTGCAGTCAGGACAAGGCGGAGGACACGGGTTTCAGGGTGCAAAGGAAAAAACTGGGACATGCTAGCAGTTTAATGAGGGCCAGTGCAAGTATGGCACCACCTGTAAATTTAAACACGTGTGCGCCCACTGCAACGGGGCCTCTCACGGAGCCGCTAAGTGTTTCAAGAAATCACGGGGTAAGCCATCAGTGGGTGGCGGTCAAGGGGGTGACTCCGGTGAGGGTTCAAAAGATGGCCCCCTATCTAAGTAGATACCCGGATGTTAAAAAGGCGGAGGTTATTAGGGACGGTTTTCTTGAGGGGTTTAAGATCCCTCACCCAACGCACGTGGTTCCTTTTTCTACAAAAAATTTGAGATCAGCTAGCTTGCATTCGGAGGTTGTTTCGGCTAAATTGGCAAAAGAGGTTGAACTGGGAAGAATGGCGGGGCCGTTTAGTTCGTTGCCCATGGCTGGTGTAATTGTTTCCCCGCTTGGGGTGGTGCCCAAGAAGGAGCCGAACAAGTTCCGGTTAATTCAGCATCTGTCGTATCCCAAAGGATCCTCAGTTAATGATGGGATTGCGGAGGAGTTGTACTCTGTTGTTTACACATCGTTTGATGCGGCTGTTCGGTGGGTGCGAAAGTACGGGCCTGGGGCATTGTTGGCAAAAATGGACATCGAGTCGGCCTTTAGGCTCTTGCCGGTGCATCCGCAGAGCATTCCTTTGTTAGGTTGTTGGTGGGAGGGTGGTTTTTACTTGGATAGGTGTTTGCCTATGGGATGTTCGATTTCTTGTGCATTGTTTGAGACTTTCAGTACCTTTTTGGAGTGGGTAGTGAGAGACGTATCGGCCGTTCCTTCTGTCATTCACTACTTGGATGACTTTCTGTTTGTTGGTCCACCGGATTCGGCAGTGTGTGGTCATCTACTTGGTACCATGGAATGGGTGGCCGGACAGTTTGGGGTTCCTTTGGCACAGGATAAAACGGAGGGCCCCTGCAAGGTCCTGAGTTTCTTAGGGATTCTCATTGATTCTGAAAAAATGGAGTGTAGGTTGCCGGATGATAAGTTGGTGTTGCTTAAGCAAGAGGTGAGTCAGATTGGAAAATTGCGGAAGACTTCTTTGAAGGAGTTGCAGTCGTTGCTGGGCCGCCTGAATTTTGCTTGTCGTATTATGCCAATGGGCAGGATATTTTGCCGCAGATTGTCCAGGGCGACGGCTGGAGTCCGGTCGGCTCATCATTTTATCCGTTTGGGTAGAGAGCATAAGGATGACCTTCTTGTTTGGCAACGTTTTTTGGAAGGCTATAACGGCAGGTCGCTTATTCAGCAGGAGGATCTGAATGCTTTTGATTGCGAGATCTACACAGACGCAGCGGGTGGAGTTGGTTATGGGGCCTACTGTGGAGGAAAATGGAGCGTCGGGGTGTGGCCAGAGGATTGGCGAAAGAAGGGGTTTACCAAGAATTTGGCATTGTTGGAGTTGTTCCCGATTGTGGTATCGGTGTTTGTTTGGGGTGACAGTTTTCGTGACCGGCGAGTAAGTTTTCATTGCGATAACTCGAGCGTGGTGTCCGTGATCAACAGCCTATCTTCTTCCTCCCCCCCAGTAATTAGGCTGGTCAGGGAGTTGGTCTTGAGATGCTTGGAGTTGAATGCATGGATTTCGGCGGTGCACGCGCCTGGAGTTCAGAACAATATAGCTGACGCTTTATCTCGTTTGCAGTGGGACCAATTCCGGGAATTGGCTCCAGATTCGGAGGCGGCAGGAGCAGCATGTCCTTTGCATCTGTGGCAGGTGGTTACGGAAGGGGAGGCCGCTTGATCCAAGCTTCGGTGTCAAACAGGACATGGTCAGATTATGCGGCGTCATGGGCCATTTGGGAAAGTTGGTTGTTTCAATGCGGCTCGGCTGAGTCAGATAGCGATAGGGCAATGGCGTTATTGGCACTGGTAGGTAAGGTCGTGGAGTGGGGTTGGTCCGTGTCTAGGTTAAACAAGTTTATAGCAGGTTTGGCTTTTGGTTTTCAGTTGCAAGGATTGAGGGCCGTCACAAAGGACTTTGTTATACGGCAGGCGTTGAAAGGTTTTCGTAAGGGTAATTCGACTTTTGATAAACGTAGGCCCATTTCTTTTGGGATGTTGCAGTGGTTAGGGGAGGCATTGGGTGTCATTTGTTCATCTCAGTTCGAGGTGGTACTGTTTCGGTTGGCCTTTTCTTTAGCGTTTTTTGGTGCTTTGCGTCTGGGTGAATTGGTTTCCCCGAGCAAGGACAGGTCGGGTGGTCTTTTGGCGGAAGATGTGGTTTTTTGGGACGGGGGAATTGCTTTTTGGATAAGGCGTTCAAAGACGGATCAGCTAGGTAGGGGAAAGAAAGTAGTGCTAGGAAGGGTGGCGGGAAGCGGGATGTGTCCGCAACGCTGTTTAGAGGCATATTGGAATTTGTTATCGGTCAGGTCAGGCCCTCTGTTGCAACACCAAGAAGGGGATTTCTTGTCACGTTTCCAGTTTGTAGCCATTTTGAAGAAGGGCTTGGGTTTACTGGGTGTTAACCCGGAAAATTTCGGCTCGCACTCTTTTAGGATTGGGGCCGCGTCCGAGGCCGATGGTTTGGGCCTCGGGCCGGAGGTGATCAAGAAAATAGGCAGGTGGAGTTCTAATCGTTACCTGTCTTATGTGCGGCATTAAATCAACAATCCTGGGGGGGGGGAAGTGCGTTTTTTGCGGATTGTTAATTGTGGTTGTGTTTTCCAGGTCGTGCCCCCTTTTTGGCGTGGATTGTCGGACACTCTTTCGTATATTGGGGCGCCCTCCGGGCCGATGCGCGCGCGAATGGTAGGCAACTGGGTTTCGGCCGAGAGACAGTGATCATCCGTTGGATGGGGACTCGTGGTATGTCGTGGCGTAGCTTCTTGCCGGAATTCTCCCGCGCCACCCGTTTGGATCGCCCCCCGGATATTCTAGTGGTTCACTTCGGGGGTAACGATTTGGGGGCAAAACCTGTGAGGGAACTCATTCGGGATATCCGTTACGACTTGTTGAGGCTGTGGGTATCTTTTCCCGGTATGCTGACGGTGTGGTCGGACATTGTGCCACGGAAGACGTGGTGGGAGGCCTGTTCCCATAAAGGGATTAACAGAGCCAGGGTAAAATTGAACAGGATGGTGGCGAGTTTTGTGTCCCGGAATGGGGGTATTGCCGTGAGACATTTCGAGCTAGAGGCCGGGGTCGGTAATTTCTGGAGGGATGATAGAGTGCATCTTAATGAGATCAGGATGGATTTATGGGCGCTCGGTCTACAAGAAGGAGTAGAAAGAGCTTTGGCGGTGGTGGGGCACTCACGAGCCTGAGGTGGTCAGGGCTGTTCGTGTGTGGCGGGGGGTGGGGTTCTTGGAGTTGGTGATGATGCTTATAGGGTTGATCTGGCTTTTGGTACGGGCTCTGGACGGGGTGTTTACCTCGGGAGCTTTGTGGTTGGTTTGCCCGAAATGGGTTACATGGTGCCCTCGAGCTGGTGGTTGCGGCTGAGGGTAAATACGTGTTTTTTGGTTACAATTTTGGGTAGGCTCTCTGCCTATTATGAGCCAGATTTTTTAGCTCCAAGAGCCCTCCCCTCGAGGTTTTATATTTACTGTTTACATATTGTTATTTATGTATTTGTTTGTTAATAAAATGGCCGCTGTGTCCAAATTATCCAAAAAGAAATTAACGTGGTGGTGTGTTTTCTTGGGTAATAAACGGAAGGGTTTAAGAGGGTGCAGGGTAGTTGGGGGTGGGGGATGCCTTACGGAAAGGATCCTTTATTGGCCATACGCGGTCAAGAGGGGAGGCTGTATGGGGCGCAGCTAAAAGGAAGCACGCACATGACTGCGTTGCCATGGGGAGCAGTGCAGTAGGTTTTTAAAATAGGAGAAAAGGGGCCCGGAGATTGGTAGAGTAGGATTGGGGGTGTGGATTTATGCAAAAGGGAGGTGGGGGCTTGGGAAAGTGCGGGAAAAGGGGGATCAGTCACCTTAGACGGGTGAAGTGAATCCCTCCCACCCTCCCTGTTTTTTAGTGGTACTATGAGGCATCGTAATTTTAGTCGAGATCTGCGAGTTTGTTAATTCTTAATTTAAAAAAAAAAAAAAAAAGTTTTAAAATTATGTTTTCTTTTCTGTTTGATTTATTGAAGGTCAAGAATTCTGTATTATTGTCACAGTGGCGTTGGCGGGGGGTGGGGTTCTTGGAGTTGGTGATGATGCTGATAGGGTTGATCTGGCTTTTGGTACGGGCTCTGGACGGGGTGTTTACCTCGGGAGCTTTGTGGTTGGTTTGCCCGAAATGGGTTACATGGTGCCCTCGAGCTGGTGGTTACGGCTGAGGGTAAATACGTGTTTTTTGGTTAAAATTTTGGGTAGGCTCTCTGCCTATTATGAGCCAGATTTTTTAGCTCCAAGAGCCCCCCCCTCGAGGTTTTATATTTACTGTTTACATGTTGTTATTTATGTATTTGTTTGTTAATAAAATGGCCGCTGTGGCCAAATTATCCAAAAAGAAATTAACGTGGTGGTGTGTTTTCTTGGGTAATAAACGGAAGGGTTTAAGAGGGTGCAGGGTAGTTGGGGGTGGGGGATGCCTTACGGAAAGGATCCTTTATTGGCCATACGCGGTCAAGGAGTATATAGTGTCTGTGCTGAAGGCTGTGTACAGTATACAGGAGTATATAGTGTCTGCTGCAGGCTGTGTGCAGTATATAGGAGTATATAGTGTCTGTGCTGCAGGCTGTGTGCTGTATGCAGGAGTATATAGTGTCTGTGCTGCAGGCTGAACACAGTATACAGGAGTATATAGTGTCTGTGCTGCAGGCTGTGTGCAGTATATAGGAGTATATAGTGTCTGTGCTGCAGGCTGTGTGCAGTATACAGGAGTATATAGTGTCTGTGCTGCAGGCTGTGTGCAGTATATAGGAGTATATTGTGTCTGTGCTGTAGGCTGTGTGCAGTATATAGGAGTATATATTGTCTGTGCTGCAGACTGTGTGCAGTATACATGAGTATATACTGTCTGTGCTGCAGGCTGTGTGCAGTATACAGGAGTATATAGTGTCTGTGCTGCAGGCTGTGTGCAGTATATAGGAGTATATACTGTGTGCTGCAGGCTGTGTGCAGTATATAGGAGTATATAGTGTCTGTGCTGCAGGCTGTGTGCAGTATACAGGAGTGTATACTGTCTGTGCTGCAGGCTGTGTGCTGTATACAGGAGTATATAGTGTCTGTGCTGCAGGCTGTGTGCAGTATACAGGAGTATATAGTGTCTGCTGCAGGCTGTGTGCTGCATACAGGAGTATATACTGTCTGTGCTGCAGGCTGTGTGCAGTATATAGGAGTATATAGTGTCTGTGCTGCAGGCTGTGTGCAGTATACAGGAGTATATAGTCTGTGGGCTGTGTGCAGTATACAGGAGTATATAGTGTCTGTGCTGCAGGCTGTGTGCAGTATACAGGAGTATATAGTGTCTGTGCTGCAGGCTGAACACAGTATACAGGAGTATATAGTGTCTGTGCTGCAGGCTGTGTGCAGTATACAGGAGTATATAGTGTCTGTGCTGCAGGCTGTGTGCAGTATATAGGAGTATATAGTGTCTGTGCTGCAGACTGTGTGCAGTATATAGGAGTATATAGTGTCTGTGCTGCAGGCTGTGTGCAGTATACAGGAGTATACAGTGTCTGTGCTGCAGGCTGTGTGCAGTATACAGGAGTATATAGTGTCTGTGCTGTAGGCTGTGTGCAGTATATAGGAGTATATAGTGTCTGTGCTGCAGGCTGTGTACAGTATACAGGAGTATATAGTGTCTGTGCTGCAGGCTGTGTGCAGTATACAGGAGTATATAGTGTATGTGCTGCAGGCTGTGTGCAGTATATAGGAGTATATAGTGTGTGCTGCAGGCTGTGTGCTGTATACAGGAGTATATAGTGTCTGTGCTGCAGGCTGTGTGCAGTATACAGGAGTATATAGTGTCTGTGCTGCAGGCTGTGTGCAGTATACAGGAGTATATAGTGTCTGTGCTGCAGGCTGTGTGCAGTATACAGGAGTATATAGTGTCTGTGCTGTGGGCTGTGTGCAGTATACAGGAGTATATAGTGTCTGTTCTGCAGGCTGTGTGCAGTATATAGGAGTATATAGTGTCTGTGCTGCAGACTGTGTGCAGTATATAGGAGTATATAGTGTCTGTGCTGCAGGCTGTGTGCAGTATACAGGAGTATATAGTGTCTGTGCTGCAGGCTGTGTGCAGTATACAGGAGTATATAGTGTCTGTGCTGCAGGCTGTGTGCAGTATACAGGAGTATATAGTGTCTGTGCTGCAGGCTGTGTACAGTATACAGGAGTATATAGTGTCTGTGCTGCAGGCTGTGTGCAGTATACAGGAGTATATAGTGTATGTGCTGCAGGCTGTGTGCAGTATATAGGAGTATATAGTGTCTGTGCTGCAGGCTGTGTGCAGTATACAGGAGTATATAGTGTCTGTGCTGTGGGCTGTGTGCAGTATACAGGAGTATATAGTGTCTGTGCTGTGGGCTGTGTGCAGTATACAGGAGTATATAGTGTCTGTGCTGCAGGCTGTGTGCAGTATACAGGAGTATATAGTGTCTGTGCTGCAGGCTGTGTGCAGTATATAGGAGTATATAGTGTCTGTGCTGCAGGCTGTGTGCGGTATATAGGAGTATATAGTGTCTGTGCTACAGGCTGTGTGCGGTATACAGGAGTATATAGTGTCTGTGCTGCAGGCTGTGTGCGGTATACAGGAGTATATAGTGTCTGTGCTGCAGGCTGTGTACAGTATATAGGAGTATATAGTGTCTGCTGCAGGCTGAACACAGTATACAGGAGTATATAGTGTCTGTGCTGTAGGCTGTGTGCAGTATATAGGAGTATATAGTGTCTGTGCTGCAGGCTGAACACAGTATACAGGAGTATATAGTGTCTTTGCTGCAGGCTGTGTGCAGTATACAGGAGTATATAGTGTCTGTGCTGCTGGCTGTGTGCGGTATACAGGAGTATATAGTGTCTGTGCTGCAGGCTGTGTACAGTATATAGGAGTATATAGTGTCTGTGCTGCAGGCTGTGTGCTGTATACAGGAGTATATAGTGTCTGTGCTGCAGGCTGAACACAGTATATAGGAGTATATAGTGTCTGTGCTGCAGGCTGTGTGCAGTATACAGGAGTATATAGTGTCTGTGCTGCAGGCTGTGTGCTGTATACAGGAGTATATAATGTCTGTGCTGCAGGCTGTGTGCAGTATACAGGAGTATATAGTGTCTGTGCTGCAGGCTGTGTGCAGTATACAGGAGTATATAGTGTCTGTGCTGCAGGCTGTGTGCAGTATACAGGAGTATATTGTGTCTGTGCTGCAGGATGTGTGCAGTATACAGGAGTATATAGTGTCTGTGCTGCAGGTTGTGTGCAGTATATAGGAGTATATAGTGTCTGTGCTGCAGGCTGTGTGCAGTATACAGGAGTATATAGTGTCTGTGGTGCAGGCTGTGTGCAGTATATAGGAGTAACATAGTAACATAGTAACATAGTTAGTAAGGCCGAAAAAAGACATTTGTCCATCCAGTTCAGCCTATATTCCATCATAATAAATACCCAGATCTACGTCCTTCTACAGAACCTAATAATTGTATGATACAATATTGTTCTGCTCCAGGAAGACATCCAGGCCTCTCTTGAACCCCTCGACTGAGTTCGCCATCACCACCTCCTCAGGCAAGCAATTCCAGATTCTCACTGCCCTAACAGTAAAGAATCCTCTTCTATGTTGGTGGAAAAACCTTCTCTCCTCCAGACGCAAAGAATGGCCCCTTGTGCCCGTCACCTTCCTTGGTATAAACAGATCCTCAGCGAGATATTTGTATTGTCCCCTTATATACTTATACATGGTTATTAGATCGCCCCTCAGTCGTCTTTTTTCTAGACTAAATAATCCTAATTTCGCTAATCTATCTGGGTATTGTAGTTCTCCCATCCCCTTTATTAATTTTGTTGCCCTCCTTTGTACGCTCTCTAGTTCCATTATATCCTTCCTGAGCACCGGTGCCCAAAACTGGACACAGTACTCCATGTGCGGTCTAACTAGGGATTTGTACAGAGGCAGTATAATGCTCTCATCATGTGTATCCAGACCTCTTTTAATGCACCCCATGATCCTGTTTGCCTTGGCAGCTGCTGCCTGGCACTGGCTGCTCCAGGTAAGTTTATCATTAACTAGGATCCCCAAGTCCTTCTCCCTGTCAGATTTACCCAGTGGTTTCCCATTCAGTGTGTAATGGTGATATTGATTCCTTCTTCCCATGTGTATAACCTTACATTTATCATTGTTAAACCTCATCTGCCACCTTTCAGCCCAAGTTTCCAACTTATCCAGATCCATCTGTAGCAGAATACTATCTTCTCTTGTATTAACTGCTTTACATAGTTTTGTATCATCTGCAAATATCGATATTTTACTGTGTAAACCTTCTACCAGATCATTAATGAATATGTTGAAGAGAACAGGTCCCAATACTGACCCCTGCGGTACCCCACTTGTCACAGCGACCCAGTTAGAGACTATACCATTTATAACCACCCTCTGCTTTCTATCACTAAGCCAGTTACTAACCCATTTACACACATTTTCCCCCAGACCAAGCATTCTCATTTTGTGTACCAACCTCTTGTGCGGCACGGTATCAAACGCTTTGGAAAAATCGAGATATACCACGTCCAATGACTCACCGTGGTCCAGTCTATAGCTTACCTCTTCATAAAAACTGATTAGATTGGTTTGACAGGAGCGATTTCTCATAAACCCATGCTGATATGGAGTTAAACAGTTATTCTCATTGAGATAATCCAGAATAACATCCCTCAGAAACCCTTCAAATATTTTACCAACAATAGAGGTTAGACTTACTGGTCTATAATTTCCAGGTTCACTTTTAGAGCCCTTTTTGAATATTGGCACCACATTTGCTATGCGCCAGTCCTGCGGAACAGACCCTGTCGCTATAGAGTCACTAAAAATAAGAAATAATGGTTTATCTATTACATTACTTAGTTCTCTTAGTACTCGTGGGTGTATGCCATCCGGACCCGGAGATTTATCTATTTTAATCTTATTTAGCCGGTTTCGCACCTCTTCTTGGGTTAGATTGGTGACCCTTAATATAGGGTTTTCATTGTTTCTTGGGATTTCACCTAGCATTTCATTTTCCACCGTGAATACCGTGGAGAAGAAGGTGTTTAATATGTTAGCTTTTTCCTCGTCATCTACAACCATTCTTTCCTCACTATTTTTTAAGGGGCCTACATTTTCAGTTTTTATTCTTTTACTATTGATATAGTTGAAGAACAGTTTGGGATTAGTTTTACTCTCCTTAGCAATGTGCTTCTCTGTTTCCTTTTTGGCAGCTTTAATTATTTTTTTAGATAAAGTATTTTTCTCCCTATAGTTTTTTAGAGCTTCAATGGTGCCATCCTGCTTTAGTAGTGCAAATGCTTTCTTTTTACTGTTAATTGCCTGTCTTACTTCTTTGTTTAGCCACATTGGGTTTTTCCTATTTCTAGTCCTTTTATTCCCACAAGGTATAAACCGCTTACACTGCCTATTTAGGATGTTCTTAAACATTTCCCATTTATTATCTGTATTCTCATTTCTGAGGATATTGTCCCAGTCTACCAGATTAAGGGCATCTCTAAGCTGTTCAAACTTTGCCTTCCTAAAGTTCAATGTTTTTGTGACTCCCTGACAAGTCCCCCTAGTGAAAGACAGGTGAAACTGCACAATATTGTGGTCGCTATTTCCTAAATGCCCAACCACCTGCAGATTTGTTATTCTGTCAGGTCTATTAGATAGTATTAGGTCTAAAAGTGCTGCTCCTCTGGTTGGATTCTGCACCAATTGTGAAAGATAATTTTTCTTGGTTATTAGCAGAAACCTGTTGCCTTTATGGGTTTCACAGGTTTCTGTTTCCCAGTTAATATCCGGGTAGTTAAAGTCCCCCATAACCAGGACCTCATTATGGGTTGCAGCTTCATCTATCTGCTTTAGAAGTAGACTTTCCATGCTTTCTGTTATATTTGGGGGTTTGTAACAGACCCCAATGAGAATTTTGTTACCATTTTTCCCTCCATGAATTTCAACCCATATGGACTCGACATCCTCATTTCCTTCGCTAATATCCTCCCTTAAAGTGGACTTTAGACAAGACTTTACATAGAGACAAACCCCTCCTCCTCTCCGATTTTTACGATCCTTTCTAAACAGACTGTAACCCTGTAAGTTAACTGCCCAGTCATAGCTTTCATCTAACCATGTCTCGGTTATTCCCACTATGTCAAAGTTACCTGTAGATATTTCTGCTTCTAGTTCTTCCATCTTGTTTGTCAGGCTTCTGGCGTTTGCGAGCATGCAGTTTAGAGGATTTTGTTTTGTTCCAATCTCCTCACTGTGGATTGTTTTAGAAATGTTCTTACCTCCCTTCTGAGTATGTTTTCCTGGGTCGTCTTTGTTCGAGTCTAATGTTTTTCTTCCCGTCCCCTCTTCTTCTAGTTTAACGCCCTCCTGATGAGTGTAGCGAGTCTTCTGGCGAATGTGTGTTTCCCAGGTTTGTTGAGGTGTAGTCCGTCTCTGGCGAGGAGTCCATCATACCAGTAATTCACACCGTGGTCCAGGAATCCAAATCCTTGTTGTCTGCACCATCGTCTTAGCCAGTTGTTTGCATCAAGGATCCTGTTCCATCTCCTGGTGCCATGCCCGTCTACTGGAAGGATAGAAGAAAAAACTACCTGTGCATCCAGTTCCTTTACTTTCTTCCCCAACTCTTCAAAGTCCTTGCAGATTGTCGGTAGGTCCTTCCTTGCCGTGTCATTGGTGCCAACATGTATCAGAAGAAATGGGTGGACGTCCTTGGAGCTGAAGAGCTTTGGTATCCTATCGGTCACATCCTTGATCATCGCACCTGGAAGGCAGCATACTTCTCTTGCAGTTATGTCCGGTCTGCAGATGGCTGCTTCGGTGCCTCTCAGTAGTGAGTCTCCCACCACCACCACTCTTCGTTGCTTCTTGGCTGTACTTTTTGCTGTCACTTGTTGCTGTGTGCCCTTTTCTTTTTTGCTTGCTGGTATTGCTTCATTCTTAGGTGTGCCATCTTCATCCTCTACAAAGATTTGATATCGGTTCTTCAGTTGTGTGGATCCTCAGGTGAGGATCCTCTTGTTCAGGATACTGTTGAACAGTTTTCCCAGGTTGCTGCTGACGCATATGCCTCTGTAGTTGGCTGGGTCATACCTGTCCCCACTCTTGTGGATGGGTGTGATGAGGCCTTGGTTCCAGGTACGAGGGAAGTAGCCGGCACTCAGCACAATATTGAAGAGTTTAACCATTGCAGCCTGTATTTCTGGTGGGCTGTACTTCAGCATTTCTGGTAGGATTCCATCCAGGCCACCGGCTTTTCTACATCTTATGGAGGAGAGTCTCTCGGTTACTTCCTGTAGTGTTATAGGTGTATCCGCCGGGTTTTGGAAGTTTTTGATTTTTTCCTCCATTGCTTTTAGTTTCGCCATTATGTTTTCCTGTTCTTGGCTTAGTCCTTCCTTTGGAATGTCTTTATAGAGGTCTCTGATGTATTGGAGCCAGAGGTTGCCATTTTGGATATGGTTGTTGTTTTTCTTGTCTTTGGTGCCCATGTGGTTCCATAGTTCCCAGAAGGAGTTGTCTTGGAGGGCGTCTTGGAGATGATTAAGCTTGGTAGAGATGTAACTCTGCTTCTTCCTCCTGAGGATGGTTTTGTACTGCTTTTGTATGGAGTCATAGGCTTCCCTCAGACCCAGGTGGTTGGGGTCTCTGTGTTTTTTGTTGGAGGCTGTTCTCAGGGTCTTCCGTACAGCTTTACATTCTCTGTCAAACCAGCCATTGACCTGTGTTTCTTTTGGTCTCTTGTAGTCGACTTTTTTAAGGTCGGACAGTCTGGCCATTGCGTAGAATATATTGTTGAGGTCCTTTGCTGCTTGGCTCACTCCCTCTGGGTTTGGCATGTACTCGAGGTTGTAGAAGTGGTGGAGCATCCGCTGTATTTCAGGTCTGCTGGAAGCTTCTTTATATTTTAGTGCTGACATTTTGGACCATTTATAGGATGGAGGCCGGGTGAAGAGGCCGCTCTGCTGTGGCTTCTGAGTGGATGGTTTCTCTGTAGATTTCATGTACAGAAGAAGTTGGCTGTGGTCTGACAGGTGCGTTTGTGGGGTGAATATGAAGGCGCTGACATCTGCCAGGTTCAGGTCTGTAATGGCGTAATCAACTACACTCCTCCCTACATGGGAGTTTAGTGTATACCTTCCTAAGGAGTCACCCTTGCTTCGTCCATTAAGGATATGAAGTCCTAAACTTTTACATACGTTCAGGAGCTTTCTGCCACTTTTGTTGACTGTACTGTCATAGCTGTTTCTCTCAGTGTGTACAGGGTCTTGGCCGTCATTCTCTGCTCCAAGTATGTAGATGTTTCCATCTGTGGTCAGGAAATCTCTCTCTCTCCCTGTTCTTGCATTGAGGTCTCCAAAGATGAGAACTTTGCCCAGGGCCTGATAATTGGCGGCTTCTCTTTGTAAGATCTCGAAGCAGTCTGGATTGAAGTAGGGGGACTCTGGCGGTGGTATATAGGTGGCACAGAGGTGGACATCAGACTGACAGGTGAGGATGGAGCTGCTGATTCTGATCCATATGTGGCTGCCTCCTTTCTTCACCGGTTTGATGTACTGGTGGAGCTCCTCTTTATACCAGATCGCTACTCCTCCTTAGGCAGGCTGTGTGCAGTATATAGTGTCTGTGCTGCAGGCTGTGTCCAGTATACAGGAGTATATAGTGTCTGTGGTGTAGGCTGTGCAGTATACAGGAGTATATAGTGTCTGTGCTGCAGGCTGTGTCCAGTATACAGGAGTATATAGTGTCTGTGGTGTAGGCTGTGCAGTATATAGGAGTATATAGTGTCTGTGCTGCAGGCTGTGTCCAGTATACAGGAGTATATAGTGTCTGTGGTGTAGGCTGTGCAGTATATAGGAGTATATAGTGTCTGTGCTGCAGGCTGTGTGCAGTATACAGGAGTATATAGTGAGTGACTTATTTATATATGTAGATTTGTTGCTGTAAAAGGAGGGGGACCCAGACACATTTCCTGCACTGGGACCCCAAGCTGTCTGTGTCCGCCCCTGTCCTAGCCTCTTGGGCTGCATAAAATGAAATGACGGGACAATCAGACCACGGCCTTGAGTTTGATACCTGTTGAAGATGAATAGGCAATAATTCTGACATACACCTCCAAAATCTTGTAGGAATCCTTTGCTGAAGAGCAGAAATTGTTATAGCTGCAAAAGGGGGAATAACTCATATTCATGCCTATGGATTTAGAATGGGAGGTCATAAAAGCTCCCGTAGTTGTAATGTGTAGGTGTCCCAATTATTTTATCCAAATAATGTACATACAGTATATTTTTTTAGAACAAGTCTTGTAGGTTTGGGTTTATATAGCAACATGTAATGATTAGGGTTGAGCGAAACGGATCGGACAAGTTCAAAAATCGCTGACTTTTGGCAAAGTCGGTTTCGTGAAACCCGAACCGATCCCACTGTGGGATCGGCCATGAGGTCGGCGATCGTCGCGCCAAAGTCGCGTTTCGTATGACGCTTTCAGCGCCATTTTTCAGCCAATGAAGGAGCACGCAGAGTGTGGGCAGCGTGATGACATAGGTCTCGGTCCCCACCATCTTAGAGAAGGGCATTACAGTGATTGACTTGCTTTCTGCGGCGTCACAGGGGCTATAAAGGGGTGTGCACGCCGACCGCCACCTTACTTCTGCCGATCTGAGTATAGGGAGAGGTTGCCGCAGCTGCATCAGAAGAAGGGATATAGTTAGGGAGGGAAGATTAAACCCCAAAACGCTTGTGCTGTAGCGATTTCCACTGTCCAACACCACCTTTTCTTTGCAGGGACAGTGGAGTTTTTTTTTGGGTACATCAGCTCTGTAGCGTATTAGGCTGCCTTATAAGGCTCCCTGATAGCTGCATTGCTGTTTGCACGCCGCTGTGCAAACCAACTGCTTGTTTCAATGCACAAATCCTGTTGCTCCTTTCTGCACAGTTCTCTTGTTCCTTTGTCCACACTCTTTTGTGTGCAGCAGTCCTTTTTATTGCTGCCATACTTGTCCTTTGATCATTGTAGGGAGATTGAAATTGTAATTTTTGATATATCTGCCAGCCACGTTCTGCCTTGTACATTGTGTAGTGTAAGGGAGCTTGAAATTGCCACTAAGTGGATCTACATTAGTTCAGTTGGTCGTATATCTGGCAGCCACGTTCCGCCACTGACATTGTTTAGTGTAATACACTGGGTCTGTTTTTTGCTGCATTCTCCCCCCCCAGAAAAGGGAGATTTACATTGCCCACAAGTTTCTATACGTCAGTTCTGTTTGTCGTATATCTGGCAGCCACGTTCTGCCACTGACATTGTGTAGTGTAATACACAGGGCCTGTTTTTTGCTGCAGTCTCCCCCCCAAAAAAGGGAGCTTGAAATTGCCACTAAGTGGATCTACGTTAGTTCTGTTTGTCGTATATCTGCCAGCCACGTTCTGCCTTGTACATTGTGTATTGTAATACACAGGGCCTGTTTTTTGCTGCTGTCTCCCCACCAAAAAAGGGAGTTTTAAATTGCCAACAAGTTTCTATACGTCAGTTCTGTTGGTCGTATATCTTCCAGCCACGTTCTGCCTTGTACATTGTGTAGTGTAATACACTGGGCCTGTTTTTTGCTGCATTCTCCCCCCCCCCCCCAAAAAAGGGAAATTTACATTGCCCACAAGTTTCTATATGTCAGTTCTGTTTGTCGTATATCTGGCAGCCACGTTCCGCCACTGACATTGTGTGGTGTAATACACAGGGCCTGTTTTTGGATGCAGTCTTCCCGTCAAAAAAAAAGGGAGATATAAATCCTCCAAAAGTTAATATACACCTTCTACCTTGTTTAACAGTACCATATAACGGTTGTTATTTTGGTAACATTTCCCCAAAAATGAGGAAGTCTGGTGGAAGAAGCCGTGGGCGGTCGTTGACAACTGGTACTGATGGTGGTGGTGGTGGTGGAGCATCTGGTGGTACTGGGAAAAGCAAGATAGCACCAAAGGCTCGAGGTGTTGAGCCAGCCTCATCGTCTGGCTACACAAGGCCTCGAAGGCTCCCTTATCTTGGAATTGGAACACAGCTTTTAAAGCCGGAGCAGCAGGAACAAGTTTTGGCTTTCCTTGCTGACTCAGCCTCTAGCTCTTTCACCTCCTCTTCAGAAGGTTCAAAATCTAAAAGCAGCGAGTCGTCAGTGGCTGCTTTTGGTACGGAAAAAGTAGCTTCCTTGTGTCCTTCACCCAAGACAAAAGTGAAGAATGCGGCAGGCAACACTACACTTTACTCCATGGAGCTCTTTACACATGCCGTGCCTGGGTTAGAGAGGGAAATTGTTAACTGCCCATTACAAGATGAATCGGACATGGAGTGCACTGATGCACAGCCACAGCTAGATTATTATGCTGTTCCATTGACTCAGATCACTACATTGCCCTCGCAGTGTACTGAGCCAGAATCTGACCCTGATGAGACTATGGTGCCCAGTCCCGAACGCTATAGCACCTTACACGGAGACACAGAGGACGGTGCACATGACATTGAAGAGGAGGTGATAGGTGACCCAGTTGTTGACCCAGATTGGCAGCCATTGGGGGAAGAGGGTGCCGCTACCTGTAGCTCAAAAGCGGAGGAGGATGATCTGCAGCAGCCATGTACATCGCAAAAGCTGTCATCTGGCAGGTCCGTATCAGGCCAAAAACGTGTGTCAAAAACCACAACAGGTGTAGGACAGCATTGCCATCCGGTGACAGTGGCACAGCATGCAAAGCCTGAAAAGGTATTCCATAGTAGGACGAGTGCAGTGTGGCATTTTTTTAACAAAGATCCGAATGATCAGTCCAAAGTTATATGTAAGAAATGCTCCAAGACCTTTAGCAGAGGGAAGAATGTCCAAAATTTAAATACAATGTGCATGCGTAGACATTTAACCAGCAGGCGCTTGGAAGCATGGACTAACTACCAAACGTCCCGTACCGTTGGTGCACCTGCTCATATTGAAGCTAATCAGCAAGGCAACATTGCTTCCCTCACTGGAAGCCCACCGGTTATGACACCACCAGTAGCAAATGTGGAGGTATTGTCTGTTATGATACGGTGGTCTAGGAGCAACATGGAACGAGCTCTGAAGGAAGTGGTAACTGTACTGACCGCAGTCCCTAAGCTCAACACAACACTAGAAGTAGCCGTGGAATGCTCCTAACTCTCCCTAGGCATCTCGTCACAGCCTAAGAGCTAACTACCCCTAAAGAAAGACGCAGGAAAGCTATCTTGCCTCAGAGAAAATCCCCAAAGGATAGATTAGCCACCCACAAATAATGACTGTGAGTGGAGAGGGAAAAGACATACACAGAATGAAACCAGGATGAGCACAGGAGGCCAGTCTAGCTAAATAGATAGGACAGGATGGAATACTGTGCGGTCAGTATAAAACACTACAAAAATCCACGCAGAGTTTACAAAAAATCTCCACACCTGACTAAAGGTGTGGAGGGTAAATCTGCTTCCCAGAGCTTCCAGCAAGACAGAATACATTCACACTGATAAGCTGGACAAACATAGAAAGCACAGAATGGATAAGTCCACAATCTATGGACAGAAAAGAGCAAGCAAAAACTTAGCCGTGCTGAACTCGTCAGGATAACAGGAAACTCCAAAGAGATGTGAATCCAACCAGGAACCATTTACAAGTGGCACTGGCTGAAGAAAGAGCCAGGCCTAAATAGCCGAGCAGAAGAGACGACAAGTGGAGGCAGCTGATGACAGCTAACTCCAAGGAGCAGCCATACCACTAGAAACCACAAGAGGGCGCCCAAGAGCAGAACTCACAAAAGTGCCACTTACAACCACCGGAGGGAGCCCGAGAGCGGAATTCACAACAATTGTCGCACGGCCAAAGCACTCAGGGAATCACAAGGTTCTTGGTTGGAAACATTGTAGGTAGGCCCACATCAAGAATACCATCACCAAGCCTCTCTCAATCTGCCATGTCCACCACCACCCCCGCTAGTTCCACCATATGCAGCTCTCCAGTCCAGCTCAGCCTACAAGAGACTCTCATTAGGAAAAGAAAGTACTCTTCCTCTCATCCGCGTACACAGGGTTTGAACGGCTACATTGCTCGACTAATCTCGTTAGAGATGATGCCCTACCGGTTGGTTGAAAGCAAAGCTTTCAAAGCCCTTATGGCCTATGCAGTACCACGCTATGACCTACCCAGTCGACACTTCTTTATGAGAAAAGCCATCCAAGCACTCCACCAACATGTCAAAGAATGCATTGTCCATGCACTGAGGGAATCGGTCAGTAGAAAGACCCACCTCACAACAGATGCATGGACCAGTAGGCATGGACAGGAACGTTACGTGTCCATCACGGCACACTGGGTTAATGTGGTGGATGCAGGGTCCACAGGGGATAGCTATAGTGGCACAGTTCTGCCTAGCCCACGGTCTAGGAAACATTTGGCTGTATGCGTTCACCCCTCCTCCTCCTCCAGAAGCGAAAGCTCATCCACAGAACGCAGTCGCATGACCACTCCATCCGCAGCTGCCAGTGTTGCACCAGAGGTGTCCCATTATCGAACAGCTAGTGGTAAGCGTCAGCAGGCTGTGCTGCAAATGAAGTGTTTGGGCGACAACAGACACACCGCGGAAGTACTGGCCGAGTTCTTGCAGCAAGAAACTCAGTCATGGCTGGGCAGTGTACATCTTGAGGCAGGCAAGGTAGTCAGTGATAATGGAAGGAATTTTATGGCTGCCATAGCTCTTTCCGAAATGAAACACATTCCTTGCCTGGCTCACACCTTGAACCTGGTAATGCAGTGCTTCCTAAAAAATTACCCTGATTTACCAGCTCTGCTCCTGAAGGTGCGCAGACTTTGCTCGCACATCCACCGGTCGCCCGTACACTCCAGCCGTATGCTTAACCATCAGCGATCGCTGAATCTTACCCAGCACCGCCTAATAATCGACGTTGCAACAAGGTGGAACTCCACACTGCACATGCTTCAGAGGCTGTGCGAACAGAGGCGTGCTGTCATGTATTTGTGGGAGGATACACATACACGGGCAGGCAGTTGGATGGCAGACATGGAGTTGTCTGGTGTGCAGTGGTCGAAGCTCCAAGACCTCTGTCAAGTCCTTCAGTGTTTTGAGGAATGCACACGGCTGGTCAGTGCAGACAACGCCATCATAATCATGAGTATCCCACTAATGCATCTGCTGATGCAAAGTTTGACGCACATCAAGGAGCAGGCGTCTGCGGCCGAGGAGGAGGGAAGTCTTGATGACAGTCAGCCATTGTCTGCTCAGGGAAGTCTCCGGGACGAGGTGGCGGATCAAGAGGAGGAGGAGGAGGATGGGGATGAATATTTATGGGAGGAGGATGCTTCTCAGGGGGCAATAGAAACTGGTGGCATTGCAAGGTCAGGTACAGGTTTTTTGCGGGCCACAAGTGATGTAGATTTTCAAGAAAGTGCTCCTCAACCCAGCACAAGCAGTGAATTGACACCTGGAACTTTGACCCACATGGCAGAGTATGCCTTGCGTATCCTAAAACGGGTCCCCCGCATTATCAAAATGCTGACCGATGACGTTTCTACCGGTGGGACTCCTCCACATCTTCCTCCCCTCCACTTGCACGGGTAAGCAATTGTCTCTGGGCTCTATTATGGTCGCGGGGGTCACCCCAGCTGTTATTACATGCTGGCTTCAGTCTCTGCGCTGGGCACCGGCCCCGCTGTGACTCCTTTATTTCTATACCGTTCCCCTATCCTGCTGGGCTCGTGGTATGCTGCACATGTCACCGGGGGGCATAGGGGCCATTATGGCTGTTGCTTTCTACCTGCCCCATACCGCTGATTAGGTCCTGCGTACGGGCTGCTATACATTGGTTGGGTGATACTGTGTTCACAGAGGCTATTCCAGTTGCCAATATAGATTTCTTCCTTATTCCCTGGGCCCTGTTATGGTTGTATTTTCCTTCACTTTCTGTGTACCTATTTCATGGTGCTCATTATATTACTAGTATTTGTTACAGTGTGTTGGGGTGGTTAGATGTGGGGTGTTCCTTCCCCCCTTCATGTGTGATGTTGTGGGTTACTATGTGATCACTACTGATGTCCAATGACTGTTTTAACTTTTTTGTAGTAATAAAGATTATCTTATCTATATCTTTACCATATGCTCCCTGTTTTTCTCCTTGCTTTATACATACACGGGCAGGCAGTTGGATGGCAGACATGGAGTTGTCTGGTGTGCAGTGGTCGAAGCTCCAAGACCTCTGTCAAGTCCTTCAGTGTTTTGAGGAATGCACACGGCTGGTCAGTGCAGACAACGCCATCATAATCATGAGTATCCCACTAATGCATCTGCTGATGCAAAGTTTGACGCACATCAAGGAGCAGGCGTCTGCGGCCGAGGAGGAGGGAAGTCTTGATGACAGTCAGCCATTGTCTGCTCAGGGAAGTCTCCGGGACGAGGTGGCGGATGAAGAGGAGGAGGAGGATGATGGGGATGAATATTTATGGGAGGAGGATGCTTCTCAGGGGGCAATAGAAACTGGTGGCATTGCAAGGTCAGGTACAGGTTTTTTGCGGGCCACAAGTGATGTAGATTTTCAAGAAAGTGCTCCTCAACCCAGCACAAGCAGTGAATTGACACCTGGAACTTTGACCCACATGGCAGAGTATGCCTTGCGTATCCTAAAACGGGTCCCCCGCATTATCAAAATGCTGACCGATGACGATTATTGGTTGGCCTGCCTCCCGGATCCACGATACAAAGGCAAATTAAAAAATATCATGCCACGTGAGAACCTTGAGCAAATATTGGCTACCAAACAAGCAACTCTTGTAGACCGTTTGGTTCTGGCATTCCTAGCACACAGTGGCGGTGATGGTTCTCACACGAGCTGTAGGGGGCAACATGGCAGAGGTGTTAGAGGTGCACAAAGCCGAAGTGGCGTTGGACAGAGGGGATTTATGACCAGGTTGTGGAGTGATTTCGCAATGACTGCAGACATGACAGGTACTGCTGCATCGATTCAAAGTGACAGGAGACAGCATTTGTCCAGTATGGTTACCAACTATTTTTCCGCCATTATCGATGTTCTCCCTCACAGGTCATTCCCCTTTGATTACTGGGCATCCAAAATAGACACCTGGCCTGAATTGGCAGAATATGCATTACAGGAGCTCGCTTGCCCAGCTGCTAGTGTGCTCTCCGAAAGAGTCTTCAGTGCTGCTGGTTCTATACTGACCGAAAAAAGGACTCGTCTGGCTACCCAAAATGTTGATGATGTAACCTTCATTAAAATGAACCAATCATGGATTTCAAATTATTTTGTCCCACCTTCCCCTGCTGACACATAGCTTGCCTGAAAAATTTTGTGCTTTTGGCCTCCTCTTACTGACTTCTCCAATTCCTCCAGTTGCAGCTGCTGAATGTCCACCATAGGCCATTTTTATACCTCCCTAAATGGGCTGACTCCCCCCACAGGGCCGTGGTCACCATCTGGCGCAAGCACCCGTGCGAGTGCCGTTTGCCTGGACAGGTGGGTGTGCCCACTCTTGGGCTCTGGCACTGGCACAGGGTCCCACATAGTACAATGAAGTGTCTCTGACGGTGGTGGTGCACAACCAAAGTCAGACACACCATCGTAATATGAGGGGCCCTGTGCCAGTACCGCCGCCCACGAGAGTGTTCCCCCCCAGCTCGAACTGTGCTCTACCACTTGCAAAACTTTCCTCTCCCTGCCCCACCACTGTGTAGTCTGTGCTGTTAAATCCTTACATGGCACTGCCATTACAAATTGGTTGCAATGATAGATGATAGTAAAAATATACAGGGGCCCTGGCCTCCATTTAGACCCCTTTATACTTTGTGCCAACTAGCACTGTCTGCAACTCTGCAGAGGAGGCCACCCTTGTACATCGCTATGCCACCAGTTTATTTATGACCAATTCCTTGGATGACATTTAGCCCACTTTAGTATTTTGGCCTACTAACTGTGTCAGCCACTTATAACTGTTGTCCTTTGCTGAACAAAGCTATGCCACCAGTGTACTCCTGTTACCAATTGTGAACTGCATGTAGCCTACTTAATTATTTGTGCCTAGTAACTGTGTCAGCCTCTCATAACAGTTGTCCTCCCATGCTGAATCAAGGTAGTCCGCCTGGTTAGTCCTGTTGGCTGTTTTGAAATGCACGAAGCCACCTTTTTATGTTAGGCCTCTGTCTGTCTGTCTGCGCCACACATTACAACTGTCCTCCGCTGAACAAAGCTATGCCGCCTGTGTACTACTCAAACAAATTTGGAACTGACATTAGCCTACTTTTTATATTTTTGGCCTACTTTGTCTGTCTGAGCCACTTATTACAGTTGCCGTCCGCTGAACTAAGCTATGCCGCCTGTGTACTCATGTTACCAATTTGGAACTGTATTCAGCCAACTGTTTTATTTTAGGACTACTCAGTCTGTCTGAGCCACTTATTACAGTTGTCCTCCTCCGCTGAACCAAGCTATGCCGCCTGTGTACTCCTCTTACCAATTTAGAACAGCTTTTAGCCTACTTACTTATTTGGGCCTAGTAACTGTGTCAGACTCTCACAACAGTTGTCCTCCACCGCTGAACCCAGCAATGCCACCTCTGTACTCCTCTTACCAATTGTGAACTGAATATAGCCTTCTTTTGTATTTTAGGCCTACTCAGTGTGTCAGAGGCACTTATTACACTTGTCCTCCTCCGCTGAACCACGCTATGCCGCCTGTGTACTCCTCTTACAAATTTTTAACTGTAATTAGCCACCTTTTTTAATTGTAGACCTACTCTGTCTGTCTGAGCCACTTATTACAGTTGTCCTCCGCTGAACAAAGCTATGCCACCTGTGTGCTCCACTTACCAATTTTGAACTGCATTTTGCCTACTTACCGTATATACTCGAGTATAAGCCGAGATTTTCAGCCCAAAATTTTGGGCTGAAAGTGCCCCTCTCGGCTTATACTCAAGTCACGGTGGGCGGCAGGGGCGGCGGGTGAGGGGGAGAGGGCGCTGAGGCATACTTACCTAGTCCCGGCGGTTGTGACGCTCCCCCTGCCTGTCACACAGTCTTCGTTGCTGCAGCTCTTCCCCCGTACAGCGGTCACCTGGGACCGCTCATTAGAGAAATGAATATGCGGCTCCACCTCCCATAGGGGTGGAGCCGCATATTCATTTCTCTAATCAGCGGTGCCGGTGACCGCTGATAGAGGAAGAGGCTGCGGCACCAAAGACCGTGTGACGAGCAGAGGGAGCGGGACGCCGGGAGCAGGTAAGTATGCAATATTCACCTGTCCGGGTTCCACACGCCGGGCGCCGCTCTGTCTTCGCGTCATCTTGCACTGACTGTTCAGGTCAGAGGGTGCGATGACGCATATAGTGTGCGCGGCGCCCTCTGCCTGATCAGTCAGTGCGGAGAGATGCCGGGACCGGACGCTGAGGAGCTGCAAGCAGCGAGGTGAGTATGGCATTTTTTTTTTATTGCAGCAGCAGCAATGGCACAGCTTTCTATGGCACAGCTATGGGGCAGGAATGAACGGCGCAGAGCACTATATGGGAGCTATGGGGCAGGAATGAACGGCGCAGAGCACTATATGGCAGCTATGGGGCAGGAATGAACGGCGCAGAGCACTATATGGCAGCTATGGGGCAATAATGAACGGCGCAGAGCACTTTATGGCAGCTATGGGGCAATAATGAACGGCGCAGAGCACTATATGGCACAGCTATGGTGCAATAATGAACGGCGCAGAGCACTATATGGCAGCTATGGGGCAATAATGAACGGCGCAGAGCACTATATGGCAGCTATGGGGCAATAATGAATGGCGCAGAGCACTATATGGCACAGCTATGGGGCAATAATGAACGGCGCAGAGCACTATATGGCAGCTATGGGGCAATAATGAACGGCGCAGAGCACTATATGGCACAGCTATGGGGCAATAATGAACGGCGCAGAGCACTATATGGCAGCTATGGGGCAATAATGAACGGCGCAGAGCACTATATGGCACAGCTATGGGGCAATAATGAACGGTGCAGAGCACTATATGGCAGAGCTTTCTATGGCACATCTATGGGACCATAATGAACGGTGCAGAGCACTATATGGCAGAGGATTCTATGGCACATCTATGGAGCAATAATGAACGGTGCAGAGCACTATATGGCACAGCTTTATATGGCACATCTATGGGGCAATAATGAACAGTATGGAATTATATATGGCACAGCTTTATATGGAGCATCTATGGGGCAATAATGAACAATATGGAGCATTATATGTGGCACAGCTTTATATGGAGCATCTATGGGGCAATAATGAACAATATGGAGCATTATATGTGGCACAGCTTTATACAGAGCATCTATGGGGCAATAATGAACGGTATGCAGCATTATATGTGGCACAGCTTTATATGGAGCATCTTATGGGGCAATAATGAACGGTATGGAGCATCTATTTTTATTTTTGAAATTCACCGGTAGCTGCTGCATTTTCCACCCTAGGCTTATACTTGAGTCAATAAGTTTTCCCGTTTTTTTGTGGCAAAATTAGGGGGGTCGGCTTATACTCGGGTCGGCTTATACTCGAGTATATACGGTACTTATTTAGGCCTACTAACTGTGTCTGCCTCCCATTACAGTTGTCCTCCACTGAACAAAGCTGAGCCTCAATTTTCATCCGTTGTCAGATATTAAACTGCATTTGGCCTACTTCTTTGGTTGGGCCTACATACAAACGGTGTCTGCCGCTCCTTGCTTTTCTCCTCCACTGAACAAATCTGACCTTCAATTTTCAGGCTTTCAGCCTATATGAAATTTAAAACTGCATTTTGCCTACTTGTTTGGTTGGGCCTACTAACGCTGTCTGCCGCTCCTTGCTTTTGTCCTCCACTGAACAAAGGTAGGCTTCAATTTTCAGGCTTTCAGCCTATATAAAGTATTAAAGTGCATTTGGCCTACTTGTTTGGTTGGGCCTACTAACGGTGTCTGCCGCTGCTTGTTGTTCTCCTCCACTGAACAAATCTGAGCTTCAATTTTCAGGCTTTCAGCTTATTTAAAGTATTAAACTGCATTTGGCCTACTTGTTTGGTTGGGCCTACTAACGGTGTCGGCCACTGCTTGTTTTTCTCCATTTTACAAAGCTGAGCTTCAATTTTCAGGCTTTCAGCCTTTTTAAAGTATTAAACTACATTTGGCCTACCTGTTTGGTTGGGCCTACTAACGGTGTCTGCCGCTGCTTGTTGTTCCCCACTGAACAAAGCTGAGCTTCAATTTTCAGGCTTTCAGCCTACATAAAGTATTAAACTGCATTTGGCCTACTTGTTTGGTTGGGCCTACTAACGGTGTCTGCCGCTCCTTGTTGTTCTCGTCCACTGAACAAAGCTGAGCTTCAATTTTCAGCCTATATCACATATTAAACTGCATTTGGCCTACTTGTTTGGTTGGGCCTACTAACAGTGTCTGCCGCTGCTTGTTGTTCTCATCCACTGAACAAAGCAGTGCCGCCTATTTACTCCTGTTACCAATTTTGAACTTCATTTGGCCCACTTTATTACTTGGGCCTACTAACTGTGTCTGCCACTCATTACAGTTGTCCTCCACTGAACAAAGCAATGCCGCCTGTTTAGTCCTGTTACCACATTTGAACTGCATTTAGCCTACTCTATTATTTGGGCCTACTAACTGTGTTTCCTTCTCATCCTGCCCATTGCCCAGCCTTCTAGATGAGTCTGCTGGTACATTGACCCAGACCACTACATTCCCCTTGCACTCTACACAGCCAGAATCTGACCCTGCTGAAAGTCAGGTTCCCCTTCCCGCATACTATTCCACCTCACACGGGGACAAACAGGAAGGTGCACATGAAAGTGCAGGTTCCTTCATCAGGTGGGGGCATACTCGTTGGCGACGTCACTGGCACAGGGCCCCTATAGTACGCAAAAGTGTCTCTGCCGGTGGGAGGCGCCCCGGCCGTCAAACACACCGCCGTATTTTGAGGGGCCCTGGGCCAGTGCCAATGCGAATAAGTGAGCCACCCCTGCTTGCTCAGGATCACAGCACTTGCAAAGTTTTAATACTTACCTCTCCCTGCTCCACCACCGTGACCTAGTCCGCGTTTCCTGGGCCCACGAAAAACTTGAACCAGCCCTACCCCCCCCCACAACTTTAGCCAAATGACCCCCAATTTTCAATGACTAATTATTATTATAAGGTAAATTAAGATTGACAAGCTTAAGGCTAGGTTCACGTTGCATTAGTGGCAGTATGCTAACGGAATCCGTTACATAGCGCCACTGACGCAATGTAACGGGTCTGTTAGAGCAGAGGTCCCCAACCTTTTTTGCACCAGGGACCGGCTTTAAGCAAGACCAGTTTTCCATGGCCCGGTGGGGTGGGGGTGGGGCAGGGGTGGGGCTCTGGTCATATGGGGGTGGGGTTATGGAGGGGTGGAGCTTAGTGCATACTTATCATGTAATTATGACATTTATAATGAGAATGTGATTCACACATTCTCACACACACATTCTCACACACACATTCACACACACACACACATTCACACACACACACATTCACACACACACACACACACACATTCACACACATTCTCACACACACACATTCTCACACACACACATTCTCACACACACATTCACACACACTCTCACACACACACATTCACATTCTCACACACACACACATTCACACACACACATTCTCACACACACACACATTCACACACACATTCACACACACACATTCTCGCACACACATTCTCACACACACATTCACACACACACATTCTCACACACACACATTCTCGCACACACATTCTCACACACACATTCACACACCCCTCTCACCTCTCCTCGCACTCTACTACAGCATCTCATTGCCTTCCTCTGACACAGCCGGCCGCTGAATGATGACGTCATCCAGCGGCGCGTCTGTGTGAGAGGAAGCAGGAAGACAGATCGCTGGGCAGCGGAGCTGCGGGGATTTCTCCCTGCCCGTCGCAGCCACCCTGCAGGGGCTCCCCTCCACCTCTGCACACGTTGGGAGCCGGCGCTCTGCAGCTTCTCTGTGCCGGCTGTCAGCTTGACAGTCGGCACAGAGAACAGCTGACTCCCTGACCGGGGGCGGCAGAATGCAGCCGCCGGGGGAGACACTGCGGACCGCCGAATGAGGCGGCCCGACTGCGCCCCTCCCTGCCGGCTGCGCCCGGGGCAAATGCCCCGGCTGCCCCCCCCTAGATACGCCACTGGGCGTGTCAGTGAGGAGAACCTGCCGCCCCACCCCATCAGGAACACACCATGCTGCGCAGGAGGGCTGCGTCACTAAGACCCGCCTGACGCCCCGCCCCGTCCTGCATAATGTTCTCTGCCAGGAGCTGCGAGCTGTCACAGAGCGTGCTCTGACCAGGCGCAGGGCCGCGAAGCTAGCTGTCAGCGGCGCCGCGGACCGGCTGAAAAACCTCAATGGCCCGGTCCTGGTCCGCGGACCGGCGGTTGGGGACCTCTGTGTTAGAGCACCCATTGACTGCAATGTAACTAACGCATCGCTAACGTATGCCATTTTTGGCATGCGCTAGCGATGTCCCATTAGTTTCTGACGGACCTCGAACGCTGCTTGCAGCATTTTTGGGTCCGTTCTCGCTAGCGCAGATCGGGCATCTGCGCTAGCGGGATCGCTAAACGCGATCCTTTTTGGACATTGCGTTAGCGCATTCCATTAGCATATGCGCTAAACGGATTGCACTAACGCAATGTCAACCTAGCCTAAGTGACAAGAATTGATGTTTTTGACATTAACCCCTTACCGGCATCGGACGTACTATACCGTCCGATGCCGGCTCCCCTGCTTTGATGCAGGGCTCCGCGGTGAGCCCGCATCAAAGCCGGGACATGTCAGCTGTTTTGAACAGCTGACATATGCCCGTAATAGGCGCGGGCAGAATCGCGATCTGCCCGCACCTATTAACTAGTTAAATGCCGCTGTCAAACGCAGACAGCGGCATTTAACTACCGCTTCCGGCCGGGCGGCCGGAAATGACGTCATCGCCGACCCCCGTCACATGATCGGGGGTCGGCGATGCTTCTATATTGTAACCATAGAGGTCCTTGAGACCTCTATGGTTACTGATGACCAGTGGCTGTGAGCGCCACCCTGTGGTCGGCGCTCACAGCACACCTCCATTTCTGCTACATAGCAGCGATCAGCAGATCGCTGCTATGTAGCAGAGCCGATCGAGTTGTGCCTGCTTCTAGCCTCCCATGGAGGCTATTGAAGCATGGCAAAAGTAAAAAAAAAAAGTTTTAAAAAATGTGAAAAAAATAAAAAAAACATAAAAGTTTAAATCACCCCCCTTTCGCCCCAATCAAAATAAATCAATAAAAAAAATATCAAATCTACGCATATTTGGTATCGCCGCGCTCAGAATCGCCCGATCTATCAATTAAAAAAAAGTATTAACCTGATCGCTAAACAGCGTAGCGGGAAAAAAATTTGAAACGCCAGAATTACGTTTTTTTGGTCGCCGCGACATTGCATTAAAATGCAATAACGGGCAATCAAAAGAACGTATCTGCACCGAAATGCTATCATTAAAAACGTCAACCGACCCCAGATCATGAAAAATGGAGACGCTACGAGTATCGGAAAATGGCGCAATTTTTTTTTTTTTTTTTTTAGCAAAGTTTGGAATTTTTTTTCACCATTTAGATAAAAAATATCCTAGTGATGTTAGGTGTCTATGAACTCGTACTGACCTGGAGAATCATAATAGCAGGTCATTTTTAGCATTTAGTGAACCTAGCAAAAAGCCAAACAAAAAACCAATGTGGGATTGCACTTTTTTTTTTTTTGCAATTTTTTGCAATTTCACCGCACTTGGAATTTTTTTCCCGTTTTCTCGTACACGGCATGCTAAAACCAATGATGTCGTTCAAAAGTACAACTCGTCCCGCAAAAAATAAGCCCTCACATGGCCAAATTGACGGAAAAATAAAAAAGTTATGGCTCTGGGAAGGAGGGGAGCGAAAAACGAACACGGAAAAACGAAAAAATCCCCTGATCATGAAGGGGTTAAAATGGGCACTGTAGGTGTTTTCCTGTCCTCCACTCACTGCCGATTTTGATTCCCCATTGACTTACATTGGGTTTCGTGTTTCGGTCGATCCACGACTTTTCGCAATAATCGGCCGATTTCACCCGACCCGACTTTTGACAAAGTCGGGTTTCGCAAAACCCGACTCGATCCTAAAAAAGTAAAAGTCGCTCAACCCTAGTAACGATAGATTCCTTCTGACACAGTAAATTGTAAGTTACATGTGAAATACAAGGGAGCTACAACAAAGGATTGTTGTGCATCCAGGATGAAAGAGGAATTTTCGACATTCCAGTGCTCTGTTATAAAGGTTATCACACTGCTCATCCTTGCATTCCCATCCCAGTATAAATTACCTTTTAATACTGTCAGATGACTACTTCCATGGCTCGATTAATTTTTAAAATACTTTAACCCCTTTACCCCCAAGGGTGGTTTGCACGTTAATGACCAGGCCAATTTTTACAATTCGACCACTGTCCCTTTATGAGGTTATAACTCTGGAACGCTTCAACGGATCCTGGTGATTCTGACATTCTTTTCTCGTGACATATTGTACTTCATGATAGTGGTAGAATTTCTTTGATATTACCTGCGTTTATTTGTGAAAAAAATGGAAATTTGGCGAAAATTTTGAAATTTAGCAATTTTCCAACTTTGAATTTTTATGCAATTAAATCACAGAGATATGTCACACAAAATACTTAATAAGTAACATTTCCCACATGTCTACTTTACATCAGCACAATTTTGGAACCAAATATCTTTTTTGTTAGGGAGTTATAAAGGTTAAAATTTGACTAGCAATTTCTCATTTTTACAACACCATTTTTTTAGGGACCACATGTCGTTTGAAGTCATTTTGAGGGGTCTATATGATAGAAAATAACCAAGTGTGACACCATTCTAAATACTGCACCCCTCAAGATGCTCAAAACCACATTCAAGAAGTTTATTAACCCTTCAGGTGTTTCACAGGAATTTTTGGAATGTTTAAATAAAAATGAACATTTAACTTTTTTCACAAAAAATTTACTTCATCTCCAATTTGTTTTATTTTACCAAGGGTAACAGGAGAAAATGGACCCCAAAAGTTGTTGTACAATTTGTCCTGAGTACGCCGATACCCCATATGTGGCGGTAAACCACTGTTTGGGCGCATGGCAGAGCTTGGAAGCGAAGGAGCGCCATTTGACTTTTCAATGCAAAATTGACTGGAATCGAGATGAGACACCATGTTGCATTTGGAGAGCCCCTGATGTGCCTAAACATTGAAACCCCCCACAAAAATGATTTTTTCACCCTCAATTTTTTATTTTCCCAAGCTTAAGAGAAGAAATTGGACCCCAAATGTTGTTGTACAATTTGTCCTGAGTACGCTGATACCCCATAAGTGGGGGTAAACCACTATTTGGGCGCATGGGAGAGCTCGGAAAGAAAGGAGCGCCGTCTGACTTCTCAATGCAAATTTGACAGGAATTGAGATGGTAAGCCATGTTGCGTTTGGAGAGCCACTTATGTGCCTAAACATTGAAACCCCCCACAAGTGACACCATTTTGGAAAGTAGACCCCCTAAGGAACTTATCTAGATGTGTGGTGAGCACTTTGACCCACCAAGTGCTTTACAGAAGTTTATAATGCAGAGCCGTAAAAAATAAAAAATCATATTTTTTCACAAAAATGATCTTTTCGCCCCCAATTTTTCATTTTTCCAAGGGTAAGAGAAGAAATTGGACACCAAAAGTTGTTGTACAATTTGTTCTGAGTACGCTGATACCCCATATGTGGGGGTAAACCACTGTTTGGGCTGTTGGGAGAGCTCGGAAGGGAAGGAGCGCCGGTTGACTTTTCAATGCAAATTTGACAGGAATTGAGATGGAACGCCATGTTGGGTTTGGAGAGCCACTGATGTGCCTAGACATTAAAACCCCCCACAAATGACACCATTTTGGAAAGTAGACCCCCTAAGGAACTTATCTAGATGTGTGGTGAGCACTTTGACCCACCAAGTGCTTTACAGAAGTTTATAATGCAGAGCCGTAAAAATAAAAAATCATATTTTTTTCACAAAAATGATCTTTTTGCCCACAATTTTTTATTTTCCCAAGGATAAGAGAAGAAATTTGACGCCAAAAGTTGTTGTACAATTTGTCCTAAGTACGCTGATACCCCATATGTGGGGGTAAACCACTGTTTGGGCGCATGGCAAAGCTCGGAAGGGAAGGAGCACCATTTGACTTTTCAATGCAAAATTTACTGGAATTGAGGTGGGACACCATGTTGCGTTTAGAGAGCCACTGATGTGCCTAAACATTGAAACCCCCCACAAGTGACACCATTTTGGAAAGTAGACCCCCTAAGAAACTCATCTAGATATGTTGTGAGAGCTTTGAACCCCCAAGTGTTTCACTACAGTTTATAACGCAGAGCCGTGAAAATAAAAATTCTTTTTTTCCCACAAAAATTACTTTATAGCCCCCAGTTTTGTATTTTCCCAAGGGTAACAGGAGAAATGGGACCCAAAAGTTGTTGTCCAATTTGTCTTGAGTACGCTGATACCCCATATGTGGGGGGGAACCACCGTTTGGGCGCATGGGAGGGCTCGGAAGGGAAGGAGCGCCATTTGGAAACTAGACCCACCAAGGATCTTATCTAGATGTGTTTTGAGAACTTTGAACCCCCAAGTGTTTCCCTACAGTTTATAACGCAGAGCCGTGAAAATAAAAAAATCATTTTTTTCCACAAAAATTATTTTTTAGCCCCCAGTTTTGTATTTTCCCAAGGGTAAGGGGATGTTTCCACGTTCAGGAAACGCTGCGTGTTTGATGCTGCAGAGAGACGCAGCGTCAAACACGCAGTGTCCAGATGTTACAGCATAGTGGAGGGGATTTAATGAAATCCCGTCTCCACTATGCGTGGTAATACGCACCCGGCGGCCCTGCTATTCCGGACATGCGGCGCGTCTTTTTAGATTGCAGCATGTCCGTTTACCATGCGGCGACGCTGCGCCACCGCAAGGTATAACGCAGGGCCCTATGTGTGGGGTGCGATGATACTGGATGTGTGCAAAGAACACATCCGGCATCATCGCGTCCCCAGAAGGGGGCGAAGCTTTGGGCGGAGCGAGTTTGCCACTCCATCCAAACCGCCGGCCATCATGAACGTGGACACGTACCCTAACAGGAGAAATTGTACCCCTGAAGTTGTTCTCCAATGTGTCCTGAGTACGCTGATACCCCATATGTTGGGGTAAACGCCTGTTTAGGCGCACGAGAGAGCTCGGAAGGGAAGGAGCACTGTTTTACTTTTCAACGCAGAATTGGCTGGAATTGAGATTGGACGCCATGTCGCGTTTGGAGAGCCCCTGATGTGCCTAAACAGTGGAAACCCCCCAATTATAACTGAAACCCTAATTCAAACACACCCCTAACCCTATTCCCAATGGTAACCCTAAGCACACCCCTAATGCTGACACACCCCTAACCCTAATCCCAACCCTATTCCTTTTGTGAATTCTGTTATCAAACTCCCTCCTGTGGTCATGAATGGTACTTCGGCGAATTCTGTCTATGGACTTCCTCTGGTGGCTGTGAGTGGAGCTGCTGGTTCTGAGGTTCCTTCCACAGGTGACTTAGTTTATTCTTTGGCTGGCTGCTCTATTTAACTCCACTCAGATCGTTACTCCATGCCAGCTGTCAATGTTCTTGTACTGGTTCAGTTCGTTCTTGGATCTTTCTGGTGACCTGTCTACTCCAGCAGAAGCTAAGTCCCTGCTAGTTAATTATTTGTTCATTGTTTTCTTGTCCAGCTTGCTATTATGATTTTGCCTTGCTAGCTGGAAGCTCTGGGATGCAGAGTGGCACCTCCGCACCGTGAGTCGGTGCGGGGGTCTTTTTGCACACTCTGCGTGGTCTTTTTGTAGTTTTTGTGCTGACCGCAAAGATACCTTTCCTATCCTCTGTCTGTTTAGTAAGTCTGGCCTCCTTTGCTGAAACCTGTTTCATTTCTGTGTTTGTGACTTTCATCTTAACTCACAGTCAATATATGTGGGGGGCTGCCTTTTCCTTTGGGGAATTTTTCTGAGGCAAGGTAGGCTTTATTTTCTATCTCTAGGGCTAGTTAGCTCTTAGGCTGTGAAGAGGCGTCTAGACAGAGTTAGGTACGCTCCACGGCTATTTCTAGTGTGTGTGATAGGATTAGGGGTTGCGGTCAGCAGAGCTCCCACTTCCCAGAGCTTGTCCTGTGATAGTTTAACCTTCTCTGCAGTGTGTTTTGTCTTTCTTTTCCCCTTAACCTCTGGGTGGTTCAGGACACAGGTGTAGAGATGGACATTCAAGGTCTGTCCTCTTGTGTGGATCATCTCACAGCAAGGGTACAAAACATTCAAGATTTTGTGGTTCAGAATCCGATGTTAGAGCCTAGAATTCCAATTCCTGATTTGTTTTCCGGGGATAGATCTAAGTTCCTGAATTTCAAAAATAATTGTAAACTGTTTCTTGCTTTGAAACCCCGCTCCTCTGGTGACCCCGTTCAACAAGTAAAGATCATTATTTCTTTGTTGCGTGGTGACCCTCAAGACTGGGCATTTTCCCTTGCGCCAGGAGATCCTGCATTGCGTGATGTAGATGCGTTTTTTCTGGCACTTGGATTGCTTTATGATGAACCAAATTCAGTGGATCAGGCAGAGAAAATCTTGCTGGCTTTGTGTCAGGGTCAGGATGAAGCGGAGGTATATTGTCAGAAGTTTAGAAAGTGGTCTGTGCTTACTCAGTGGAATGAGTGTGCCCTGGCGGCAATTTTCAGAAAGGGTCTTTCTGAAGCCCTTAAGGATGTCATGGTGGGATTTCCCACGCCTGCTGGTCTGAATGAGTCTATGTCCTTGGCCATTCAGATCGATCGGCGCTTGCGTGAGCGCAAAGCTGTGCACCATTTGGCGGTATTCTCTGAGCATAGGCCTGAGCCTATGCAATGTGATAGGACTTTGACCAGAGCTGAATGGCAAGAACACAGACGTCGGAATGGGCTGTGTTTTTACTGTGGTGTTTCCACTCATGCTATCTCCGATTGTCCTAAGCGCACTAAGCGGTTCGCTAGGTCTGCCACCATTGGTACGGTACAGTCTAAATTTCTTTTGTCCGTTACTCTGATTTGCTCTTTGTTGTCCTATTCTGTTATGGCATTTGTGGATTCAAGCGCTGCCCTGAATTTGATGGACTTGGAGTTTGCCAGGCGCTGTGGTTTTTTCTTGGAGCCCTTGCAGTATCCTATTCCATTGAGAGGAATTGATGCTACGCCTTTGGCCAAGAATAAGCCTCAGTGCTGGACTCAATTGACCATGTGCATGGCTCCTGCACATCAGGAGGATATTCGCTTTTTGGTGTTGCATAATCTGCATGATGTGGTCGTTTTGGGGTTGCCATGGCTACAGGTCCATAATCCAGTATTGGATTGGAAATCAATGTCTGTGTCCAGCTGGGGTTGTCAAGGGGTACATGGTGATGTTCCATTGCTGTCAATTTCGTCTTCCACTCCTTCTGAAGTCCCTGAGTTTTTGTCGGATTACCAGGATGTATTTGATGAGCCCAAATCCAGTGCCCTACCTCCTCATAGGGATTGCGATTGTGCTATTAATTTGATTCCTGGTAGTAAGTTTCCTAAGGGCCGACTGTTCAATTTATCTGTGCCAGAGCACGCCGCTATGCGGAGTTATATAAAGGAATCCTTGGAGAAAGGGCATATTCGCCCGTCGTCATCACCGTTGGGAGCAGGGTTCTTTTTTGTGGCCAAGAAGGATGGTTCTTTGAGACCTTGTATTGATTACCGCCTTCTTAATAAGATCACGGTCAAATTTCAGTACCCTTTGCAGCTGCTGTCTGATTTATTTGCTCGGATTAAGGGGGCTAGTTGGTTCACCAAGATAGATCTTCGAGGGGCGTATAATCTTGTGCGTATTAAACAGGGCGATGAATGGAAAACAGCATTTAATACGCCCGAGGGCCATTTTGAGTACCTGGTGATGCCATTCGGGCTTTCTAATGCTCCATCTGTGTTTCAGTCCTTTATGCATGACCTCTTCCGAAGGTACCTGGATAGATTCATGATTGTATATTTGGATGATATTTTGGTCTTTTCGGATGATTGGGAGTCTCATGTGAAGCAGGTCAGAATGGTGTTCCAGGTCCTTCGTGCAAATTCCTTGTTTGTGAAGGGGTCAAAATGTCTCTTTGGAGTTCAGAAGGTTTCATTTTTGGGTTTCATTTTTTCCCCTTCTACTATCGAGATGGACCCTGTTAAAGTTCAGGCCATTTATGATTGGACTCAGCCGACATCTGTGAAGAACCTGCAGAAGTTCCTGGGCTTTGCTAATTTTTACCGTCGCTTCATCGCTAATTTTTCTAGTGTTGCTAAACCGTTGACTGATTTGACCAAGAAAGGTGCTGATGTGGTCAATTGGTCCTCTGCGGCCATAGAGGCTTTTCAGGAGTTGAAGCGTCATTTTTCTTCTGCCCCTGTGTTGTGCCAGCCAGATGTTTCGCTCCCGTTTCAGGTCGAGGTTGATGCTTCTGAGATTGGAGCAGGGGCTGTTTTGTCTCAAAGAAGTTCTGATGGCTCGGTGATGAAACCATGTGCCTTCTTTTCTAGAAAGTTCTCGCCTGCTGAGCGCAATTATGATGTTGGCAATCGAGAGTTGTTGGCCATGAAGTGGGCGTTCGAGGAGTGGCGACATTGGCTTGAAAGAGCCAGACATCGCGTGGTGGTCTTGACGGATGACAAGAATTTGACTTATCTCGAGTCTGCCAAACGGTTGAATCCTAGACAGGCTCGTTGGTCGCTATTTTTCTCCCGTTTTGATTTTGTGGTTTCGTACCTTCCGGGCTCTAAGAATGTGAAGGCTGATGCCCTTTCAAGGAGTTTTGTGCCTGACTCTCCGGGTGTTCCCGAGCCGGTGGGTATTCTCAAAGAGGGGGTAATTTTGTCTGCCATCTCCCCTGATTTGCGGCGGGTGCTGCAGAAGTTTCAGGCTGATAGACCTGACCGTTGTCCAGCGGAGAAACTGTTTGTCCCTGATAGATGGACTAGTAGAGTTATCTCTGAGGTTCATTGTTCGGTGTTGGCTGGTCATCCTGGAATCTTTGGTACCAGAGATTTGGTGGCTAGATCCTTTTGGTGGCCTTCTTTGTCACGGGATGTGCGTTCTTTTGTGCAGTCCTGTGGGATTTGTGCTCGGGCTAAGCCCTGCTGTTCTCGTGCCAGTGGGTTGCTTTTGCCCTTGCCGGTCCCGAAGAGGCCATGGACGCATATTTCCATGGATTTTATTTCAGATCTCCCTGTCTCTCAAAGGATGTCGGTCATTTGGGTGGTTTGTGATCGCTTCTCTAAGATGGTCCATTTGATACCCTTGTCTAAATAGCCTTCCTCCTCTGATTTGGTGCCATTATTTTTCCAGCATGTGGTTCGTTTGCATGGCATTCCGGAGAATATCGTCTCGGACAGAGGTTCCCAATTTGTTTCGAGGTTTTGGCGGTCCTTTTGTGCTAAGATGGGCATTGATTTGTCTTTTTCTTCGGCTTTCTATCCTCAGACAAATGGCCAAACCGAACGAACTAATCAGACTTTGGAAACATGTGAGATGCTTTGTTTCTGCTGATCAGGATGATTGGGTGTCCTTTTTGCCTTTGGCTGAGTTCGCCCTTAATAATCGGGCCAGCTCGGCTACTTTGGTTTCGCCTTTTTTCTGTAATTCTGGTTTCCATCCTCGTTTCTCTTCAGGGCAGGTTGAGCTTTCGGAATGTCATGGTGTGGATTCTGTGGTGGACAGGTTGCAGCAGATTTGGACTCATGTGGTGGACAATTTGACATTGTCCCAGGAGAAGGCTCAACGTTTCGCTAACCGCCGGTGCTGTGTTGGTCCCCGACTTCGTGTTGGGGATTTGGTTTGGTTGTCGTCTCGTTATGTTCCTATGAAGGTTTCCTCTCCTAAGTTTAAGCCTCGTTTCATTGGTCCGTATAAGATTTCTGAAGTTCTCAATCCTGTGTCATTTTGTTTGGCCCTTCCAGCTTCTTTTGCCATCCATAATGTGTTCCATAGGTCGTTATTGCGGAGATACGTGGCACCTATGGTTCCCTCCGTTGATCCTCCTGCCCCGGTGTTGGTTGAGGGGGAGTTGGAGTATGTGGTGGAGAAGATTTTAGATTCTCGTATTTCGAGACGGAAACTCCAGTACCTGGTCAAGTGGAAGGGTTATGGTCAGGAAGATAATTCCTGGGTTTTTGCCTCTGATGTTCATGCTGCCGATCTAGTTCGTGCCTTTCATTTGGCTCATCCTGATCGGCCTGGGGGCTCTGGTGAGGGTTTGGTGACCCCTCCTCAAGGGGGGGGGTACTGTTGTGAATGCTGTTATCAAACTCCCTCCTGTGGTCATGAATGGTACTCCGGCGAGTTCTGTCTATGGACTCCCTCTGGTGGCTGTGAGTGGAGCTGCTGGTTCTGAGGTTCCTTCCACAGGTGACTTAGTTTATTCTTTGGCTGACTGCTCTATTTAACTCCACTCAGATCGTTACTCCATGCCAGCTGTTAATGTTCTTGTACTGGTTCAGTTCGTTCTTGGATCTTTCTGGTGACCTGTCTACTCCAGCAGAAGCTAAGTCCCTGCTAGTTAATTATTTGTTCATTGTTTTCTTGTCCAGCTTGCTATTATGATTTTGCCTTGCTAGCTGGAAGCTCTGGGATGCAGAGTGGCACCTCCGCACCGTGAGTCGGTGCGGGGGTCTTTTTGCACACTCTGCGTGGTCTTTTTGTAGTTTTTGTGCTGACCGCAAAGATACCTTTCCTATCCTCTGTCTGTTTAGTAAGTCTGGCCTCCTTTGCTGAAACCTGTTTCATTTCTGTGTTTGTGACTTTCATCTTAACTCACAGTCAATATATGTGGGGGGCTGCCTTTTCCTTTGGGGAATTTCTCTGAGGCAAGGTAGGCTTTATTTTCTATCTCTAGGGCTAGTTAGCTCTTAGGCTGTGAAGAGGCGTCTAGGTAGAGTTAGGTACGCTCCACGGCTATTTCTAGTTGTGTGATAGGATTAGGGGTTGCGGTCAGCAGAGCTCCCACTTCCCAGAGCTTGTCCTGTGATAGTTTAACGATCAGGTCGTTCTGGGTGCTCCTAACCACCAGGTCCATAACATATTCCCAACCCTAAATGTAATCAAAAACCCTAACCCTAACTTTAGCCCCAACCCTAACCATAACTTTAGCCCCAACCCTAACTGTAGCCTTAACCCTAGCCCCAACCCTAGCCCTAATCCTAACCCTAGCCCTAACCCTGGCCCTAACCCTAGCCCTAACCCTAGACCTAACCCTAGCCCTAACCCTAATGGGAAAATGGAAATAAATACATTTTTTAATTTTTTTTATTTTTCCCTAACTAAGGGGGTGATGAAGGGGGGTTTGATTTACTTTAATAGCGTGTTTTTTAGCGGATTGGCAGCTGTCACACACTGAAAGACCCTTTTTATGGCAAAAAATATTTTTTGCGTTACCACATTTTGAGAGCTATAATTTTTCCATATTTGGGTCCACAGAGTCATGTGAGGTCTTGTTTTTTGCGGGACGAGTTGACGTTTCTATTGGTAACATTTTCGGGCACGTAACATTTTTTGATCGCTTTTTATTCTGATTGTTGTGAGGCAGGATGACCAAAAACCAGCTATTCATGAATTTCTTTTGGGGGAGGCGTTTATACCGTTCCCCGTTTGGTAAAATGGATAAGGCAGTTTTATACTTCGGGTCATTACGATTACAGCGATACCTCATTTATATTTTTTTTATGTTTTGGCGCTTTTATACGATAAAAACTATTTTATTGAAAAAATAATTATTTTTGCATCGCTTTATTCTGAGGACTATAACTTTTTTATTTTTTCTTTGATGATGCTGTATGGCAGCTCATTTTTTGCGGGACAAAATGATGTTTTCAGCGGTACCATGGTTATTTATATCCATGTTTTTGATCGCGTGTTATTCCATTTTTTGTTTGGCGGTATGATAATAAAGTGTTGTTTTTTGCCTCTTTTTTTTTTTTTTTTACAGTGTTCACTGAAGGGGTGAACTAGTGGGACAGTTTTATAGGTCGGGTCGTTACGTTACGGCGATGCTAAATATGTGTACTTTTATTGTTTTTTAAATTTAGATAATGAAATGTATTTATAAGAACAATATATATAATATATAATATGTGCAAACTGTAAAGCGCTGCGGAATATGTTAGCGCTATATAAAAAAAAAAAATAAAGATTATTATTATTATATATATTTTTTTTAGGAATTTTTTAAATTTTTTTTTACACTATAACATTGCCCCAGGCGGTCATCATGTTATAGTGTAAGATCGCTCATCTGACACTTTGCTGTGCACTGTGTCAGATCAGCAATCTGACGTGCACTGCTGCAGGCTTACCAGCACCTGCTCTGAGCAGGCGCTGGTAAACCACCTCCCTGCAGGCCCCGGATGCAGCCCCGTGGCCATTTTGGATCCGGGCCTGCTGCAGGGAGGAGGAGGTAAGAGACCCTTGCAGCAACGCGATCACATCGCATTGCTCCGGGGGTCTCAGGGAAAAACGCAGGGAGTCCCCTCCCTGCGCGATGCTTCCCTATACAGCCGGAGCACTGCGATCATGTTTGATCGCAGTGTGCTGGGGGTTAATGTGCCGGGGTGGTCCATAACCGCTCCTGGCATATAGTGCCGGATGTCAACTGTGATAGTCAGCTGACACCCGGCCACGCTCCCCCCGTGAGTGCGACCGATCGCTATGGCGTACTATCCCGTCGGTGGTCATACGGGCTCACCCCACCTCGACGGGATAGTACGTCTAATGTCAGAAAGGGGTTAATATTATGTTTAAAATCATTGACATAAAACAGTGAAATTGGCACTCCCTTGAATCTGTTTCCATCTTTCTATAGCAACTGCTTGAGTGACAAAAGCAGTAGGAGGAAGGAGGTACCGTATACATTTTTAACATATGGAGGAGAGCAAAACCTCCTGCTCCCCTTCATAATATTAAAGAGAATCTGTCACCAAATTAATATTGCTGTATGGCTGGTATACAAGTTTAAACATTTATTTCTAGCTGCAAATGGATCTCCGTCACTGGGAAAATCATTCTTGAATCTTTATGTAAATGAAGTTGCAAGTTGGACAGAAAATTCCTGGTTAGTGAAATGATCATCCACATTATTCCCTGCCTAACACCAACCTCATGTTCTCAATTGACTTCTCTTCTTGATGTCAATAAATCCTCCACATGTTTCTGGTCATGAAAATTATTATATTATTATTATTTATTATTATAGCGCCATTTTTTCCATGGCGCTTTACATGTGAGGAGGGTTATACATAATGAAAACAAGTACAATAATCTTAAACAATACAAGTCACGACTGGTACAGTAGGAGAGAGGACCGTGCCCACGGGGGCTCACAATCTACAAGTATATGTTCTGAATGGTCATGGTCAAAGGATATTGTGCAGCCTGAGGAGGTGCCCTGGAAACACCGCTCCCTCCTTTCTAAACTCAAATATATTCTCATTTTTCAGGGGCGAATACATTTGGACACTGCGGTGCTAAGTCAGAAGTGCAACGCTCCTCAGCCCCGTTCCGACGTGCATCAGGGTTATGAAGTCACATGCTGCTGAAGTCATCACACTGCTGCTGGTGCCAGGTAGTGATGGGCAGTCCAGCTCTTTTTTGGTGATTTGGTTCTCATGGCTCCGCTCACCAAAAAGAGACGGCTCTTTTCAGCTCCTAAATGGATCTCTATTAAATATGTATTTTAAAAAAGTGAATGTGGCCGAAACTCCACCCACCCATGGCCTAAACCCCGCCCACTTGCAGATAGCCAATTAATTTAATGAATGGGCGGAGTTTGGGTCAGGTGGACAGTGTTACATCCGCAGAACACGGGAATTTTACGCCAGTGAGAGCCATTTAGAAATTTCAGTGGCTCTCACTAGGGTGCCTGCTCCCATCATTCACAGATGAGAGCAGGCTCTTTGTTCTGGATCATTCACAAGTGACCCATCACTAGTGCCAGGCCGCAGAGGTGGTGAGCAAGCAGTAGGCACTGGTAAGTGCTCGACGGCAAGCCGAAGATTAAGTTTGTTTATTTTTTGTTTTTATTACTTTCCAATGGACACCATGGGGTCCATTATTTGACAATGGGGAACATCATAGGGCAATGGGAGACACTATGGCGGACATTATGATGAAATGATGAATATTATGTAGCTGATGGAATTTGGGACATTAGGGTTTTGTGAAAGGGGCAAATTAAACTGTAAGGTGGGGGGACTTTATGCAGAGAAACAGTGTGGGGACGATATTATGGAAAGGTGCAGTTTGGGGGGACATTATGGATAGTGGCAGTGTGAGGGAACATTATAAAGTAGGTCTGTGTTTGGAGGATATTATAGAGAGTGGCTGGGTGGGGGAGTTATTATTGAGAAAGGCAGTGTGGGGGATGTTATGAATATGGGAAGTGTGGAGGGGACATTATAAAGAGGGGTAGTGTATGTGGGGGCATTATGGAGAGGAGCAGTAAATTGGGGACATTATGGAGAGGGGTAGAATGGGGGGATACTACGAAGAGGGGCACATTTTGTGCAGGAAGCACAGTATTCTGTCCCCGGGGCTTTTGGCTGCAAATATGGCTCTGTCAGATGCTGAATATCTTCACCCTTCTTACAATTGGCCACGTTTGCAGATAGCTTAACTCAGCTGCCAGCACACATGTTATGAAGAATCCAGAGAGGTTCTTTAAGAATCCTTGTTGAATGCATAAACAGCAGCAGCAGGTAAACAAGACTTTATTGAGACAAACTGAAAGCACATGTGCCTCTAATGAAGGCAAGATGGAGACTGAGACACAGGGAGAAGAAGGAAGTGACATGACACCCAGCAGAGGAAGACAGGGAGACAGAAGGGACAAACTTGATGGAAAGGGAGGATTTCAGCTATGCAAAACACAGGAACACATAGCAACAATAAACAATATGAGAACTGCAATACAGCATGTAAAATGTACAGGACAGTCTGTAAAATGTCTCATTCATGGGACATAACACTCCCCGTCTGAAATATTTAGATTTCATAATTCTTATGATGTCCTCAGGGAATGTCACTGTAGACCTGAAAAACAAAAGGAAAACAAGCATGCAAGTAACAACAACAGTTGTAGTCCAATTTGGCATGGTCCAATCTCCAATCTTCAGTTGGAAGCATGAAGTCCTCAACAGCAGGATAGTCCGAGTCCAAACGTAAACCCATCTTCAGATTGGGGAAGCCGCAACGTGCAAACACTTCCACTAACCCAACAATCCACTGGAGAAAGTTCAAATGTTCGAATGTTCCAAAACAGCTGGAGGAATATAAGGCGTAGGCTCCCTGCCGTGAGCTGTGTCCATAAACAATGACTTTCATGTGATGTCCTCCTTTGGTAAAAGTAACACAAGCTCAGTGACTGGACGGAAGAAAATACGAGTTGAACCGCCTTTCGTAACCTTGACTTCTACCTTATGGATCTTCCCATCGTTGCATGGTATAACCTTGGTGATAAGACCCATTGGCCAGTCGTTGAGATGATCTTCTTTATCTTAAAGGAGGACGAGGTCTCCCTCTTGGAGATTAGGGTTTGCAGTCTGCCATTTGTGACGGCTTTGAAGCAAGTGCAGGTATTCAGTTTTACAGCGGGGCCAAAAGACATTGGACAAGTGTTGTACCTGTTTCCACTGACGTCTGTAAATGTCCCCGTCCACAAACTTCCCTTGAGGGATTGCGGCAGCTCCAACCTTCTGAGTAAGAAGTGTAGCAGGAGTAAGGATCATTGGTGCATCAGGGTCAGATGTTACTGGCACTAATGGTCTTGCGTTTATCACGGCAGACACTTCAGCCAGGAAGGTAACCAACACTTCATGGGTGAGGAGTAACTTGTGATCCAGCAACATCAAATCTAGGATTCTTTGAGCAATGCCAATCATACGTTCCCAGGATCCTCCCATATGTGACGAATGTGGAGGGTTGAACACCCAAGTACATCCATTGTCAGTCAAAAAGTTGTCCAACTGTAGTTCCTTGCATGCTCCCACAAAGTTAGTGTCACAGTCAGATGTGAGTTGCTTGGCGGGTCCCCGGATAGAAAAGAATCTTCTGAGGGCATTGATGAAACAATAGGAATCCATGGATTCAATTACCTCAATGTGAACGGCTCGGATGCTAAGACAGGTGAACAGCACGGCCCACCGCTTACAGTTTGCAGCTCCACCACGGGTCCTTCTTGTAACAACCGACCATGGGCTGAAAACATCTACATCGATCTAAGAGAATGGCTGGTCTGTGTTCAGCCGGTACGCTGGAAGATTTGCCATTTGTTGATGTTGCTATTTTCCTCTTAATTTTTGACATTTCATGCATTTATGGAGCACTGAGGAAACACATCGCTTCATCCCCATGATCAATAGGCCAGCGGACCTTATAGCACCTTTGGTAAACTGTCTTCCTTGGTGCTGCACTCGTTCATGATAGTGACGGACCAACAGCGTGGCAATGTAGTGCTGACCCAGGATGATGATAGGATTCTTCTCCTTATCACATAGGTCAGACTTTTCTATACAACCACCCACCTTTAACAATCCGTGATGATCGATCACTGGGTTCAGTTCAAACAGAGAACTGTTCTTACACAGGCTAGTACCCCTTGTGATACTGTCAATCTCGTGACCATATTCTTCTTATTGCACACATCAGATGATGAATTGCTCGGCATGTCTGATATCAGCAACAGTAGGGTGTCCACTACACTTATGCCAGCCACAGCACTCCGATGTCTTGTTACCGGCAAAGGAATGGGTGATGTGAATTAGACGAGCTATGGCCCGCACGACAGCTGTCCATCTTGAGAAGTGCTCAAAGCAGAGAGATCTCAGTTTCAATTTTGGCATCACAGAAGTGTAGTGAGTAGAAATGATTGGCCTGATCTCTTTGTCAGTCTAGTTCCACCAGCTCGTAAATATTGAACTCCCTTGAACTGGAATCCTCGTACAAGAGCCTTGGAGGTGACACCCACATGTTGTCATTGAGTTTAGACGCGGCGGTGAGTCTCGTCCCTCGGTCGGCTGGATTCATGTCAGTAGGGACGTAGTGCCACTGGTCAGGGGTAGAAAAGCTTCTGATACACTCTACTCTATTGCTGACGTAGACATACAATTGTTTTGTTTGGTTGTCGATGTAACCAAGTACCACTTTACTGTCTGTGTAGAAGGTAAATGAATCAATAGCAATGTCCATTTCGTCCTTTATAGCTTCAGCTAACTCCACTGCCAGAACGGCGGCACAAAGTTCGAGCCTTGGAACAGAGTGAGCAGGTTTCGGGGTTACTTTTGCTTTACCGAGGATGAACCCAAAATGCACCTTGTTATCTTCTTCCAAGGTCTTCAGGTAGGCTACGGCAGCTATAGCCTCTGTAGAAGCGTCAGAGAAAATGTGGACTTCTCTTCTAATGGTGGCTGAAAGGGTGCCTGGGGAATAACAACGTGGGACTTGGAAATGTGTTATGATCAGGTGACCTTGGAGCAGCATGAAAACTTTCACTGGAGAGGTGGTAACTATACTGACCGCAAATCCTGAACTTAACACCGCAACTAGAAGTAGACATGTGGTGTGCCTAACAAATCCTAGACACCTCGACACAGCCGGAGGACTAAATTCCCCAATAGATGGAAATAGGAATTCTACCTTGCCTCAGAGCAGAACCCCAAAGGATAGGCAGCCCCCCACAAATAATGACTGAGTAGTAGAGGAAAAGACACATGCAGGCAGAAAACAGGATTTAGCAAAAGAGGCCACACTAGCTAAAATAGGAAAGGATAGGACAGGATACTAAGCGGTCAGTATTAAAATCCTTCAAAAATATCCACAGCAGAAAATACAAAAAAAACTCCACCATCTAACTAAAGATGTGGAGCGTATATCTGCAACTCCAGAGAATCCAACAAGACTGAGAAAACACTGACACAGTCTAAGCTGGACAAGAGAAAACAAATGAATAGCACAGAATATAAGCACACAGCAAGTGTGCCACAGAAAAAGAAACAGACACTTATCTTTGCTGAATTGGCAGCTAAGCAGGAGAAGCCAGACAAAGATCCAACACTTCCCAAGAAACATTGACAACTGGCAAGGACTAATGAGTCCTGCAAACCTAAATACCCCAGTCAGAATTGCAGTCAGCAGATACACCTGTCCAAGACTGCTGCCTAGGGACAACTGCATTACCACCTACAACCACCTGAGGGAGCCCAAAAGCAGAATTCACAACAGAAATGCTCTAAGACCTTCAGAGACTTCTTCCACGCCTCCCACCTTTGTTGTTTCTGGGATGGTAGCGGAGTTTCCCAATCCATACCCTCAGTGGTCACCTGTTTCAACAGTATCTTGGCTTGAATGGTGATAGGTGCGATAAACCCGAGAGGATCATGGATGCTGTTCACAGCAGATAGGACTCCTCATTTAGTGAAAGGTTTATCACAAGCTGACACCTGGAAAGTGAACGTGTCCTGCTTAATATCCCAAAGCAGACCGAGGCTGCGCTGCGTGGGAGGAATATCAGAACCCAGAACAAGATCCCTTACACCAGCGTGATCCTCAGATGGAAATGCTTCCATTACCTTTTTACTGTTGGAGATGATCTTGTAGTCTATGACCTTGTTATGGATGTCGTTGTCTTTGTGCCATAGAAATCTGAGGTAGTTTCTGCTGTCCTCTCTCACGATAAAACAGTGAAACATTTGTTGAATGTCGGCAATTACTGCGACAGATTCTTGCCTGAAGCGAATAAGTACTCCTATAAGGCTGTTGTTTAGATTAGGCCAAGTGAGGAGCAGGCTATTTAGGGAGATGCCTTCATACTGAGCACTGGAGTCAAACACCACTCTAATTTGGTCAGGTTTGCGAGGATGGTAGACACCAAAGGATGGGATATACCAGCATTCTTCACCTTCCTTTAGCGGGGGTACGGGTTCTGCGTGACCTCTGTCGAAGATATTCTGCATGAAGTCGACAAAATGTTTCTCCATCTCTGGCCTTCTCTTTAAGGTGTGTTTTAGGGATGAAAACCTTGCCGTTGCTTGTTGCAGATTATTAGGTAGTCTTGTTCTTGGAGAACGAAAATGTAAAGGTGCTACCCAACTATTTGAATTGTCTTGGGCAAATTCCTTTTCCATAATCTTTACGAACTCTTTGTCCTCCCATGCAGGTGCTAGCTGGTTGTCTTCTCTTGTAGAGTTGAAAACTGTTGACCCAAGGTCATCATTGTGGGACAGGAATGTGTTTGTGTCGTCAGAAGTTTCTTTCTTCCACTTGTTATTGCTTATCTTCTTTTTCACCAAGTAATGATGTGGGCATGGTTGAAAGTAAGTGTTGCGACCATTTAGTAGGACGTGAGTCTTAAATAAGGGAACCCTCGTGGGTCTCTTCATCTTTCCTATACAGACATTGCCTATGATAACCCAGCCTAGATCAAAGCGTTGAGCAAATGGAGCGTCGTGTGGCCCGTTGATTTGCTGACGTACCTTGTGTAGTCGCAGAATGTCTCTGCCAAGCAGGATCAGAATGTTTGCGCTGCTGTCTAGAGCTGGTATCTTGCCTGCCAATGTCCTTAGGTGAGGGTGATGAAGTGCAGCCTCTGGAGTTGGGATTTCCTTTCTGTTGGACGGTATCTGGTTGCATTCGACTAGAGTGGGTAAGGGTATCTCCACATTGTTCTCAAGAGAAGACACCATAGGTCCATTTGCTCTTCTCCCAGAGACCTCCGTAACACCGCTGCAGGTGCCCAGGATGCAGTGGTCAGAGTTTCCCTTTATGTCAAACATATCAAAGAGTTCTGACCTTGCAAGTGACCGGTTGCTCTGATTGTCCAGGATAACATACATCCTTGCGGTTTTCTCTGGTCGACCCTTGGGATACACATTCACCAGGCATATCTTCGCACACGACTTGTCCCAGAGGCCTTCTCCGCAGACTTCTGTGCATGAAGAAGATATTGTGATAGAACTCACTAGGGTTGAGCGACTTTTATTTTTATAGGGTCGAGTCGGATTTCACGAAACCCGACTTTCTCAAAAGTCGGGTCGAGTGAAATCGGCCGATCCTATAGAAAAGTCGGGGTCGGCCGAAACACGAAACCCAATGCAGTGCAATGGGATACTAATGGTTCCCAGGGTCTGAAGGAGAGCAAACTCTCCTTCAGGCCCTGGGATCCATATTAATGTGTAAAATAAATAAAAATAAAAAATAGGGATATACTCACCCTCGGACGCGCCCTGGTTCTAGCCGGCAGCCTTCCTTCCTAAGAATGCGCAAGTGAAGGGCCTTCGATGACGTCGCGGCTTGTGATTGGTGGCGTGACCGCTCATGTGACCGCTCACGCAACCAATCACAAGCCGTGACGTCACCGCAGGTCCTTCACTCGCTCATTCTTAGGAGGGGGGACTGCCGGTTAGAACCAGGGCGCGTCCGAGGGTGAGTATATCAATATTTTTTATTCTTTATTTTACACATAAATATGGATCCCGATACCGATTCCCGATATCGCAAAAATATCGGAATTCGGTATCGGAATTCTGATACCCGATAAGAAGATCGCCGACCTCATGGCCGACCCCACACAGGGATCGGGTCGGGTTTCATGAAACCCGACTTTGCCAAAAGTCGTCGACTTCTGAAAATGACCGATCCGTTTCGCTCAACCCTAGAACTCACTGTTTGAACAGCATCCTCCCCGCCTTGCCTCGTGGTGGGGGGAGGCATAGGCTGTGCAGTGTTAGACTGGAATGGACAGAGCGCTTGCAGATGCTCCTCACTGTCGCACTCCAAACACTTAATAGATATTTTACAGTCCTTAGCAAAGTGTTCAGTAGAAGCGCAACATCTGTAACATATCCCATAGTTCTTCAGAAGCTCTTTGCATTCCTGGAGTGGTTTCTTTCTGAAGCCGATGCACTTCTTTAAGGGGTGAGGTTTCTTGTGAATGGGACACATACGATTAGGATTCTCAACCTTCTCACCTTTGTTATTCTTATCTTGTGATACTGTAGGTGTGGGAAGAACATCAGTCTTCTTGACGGACACTGGAACTCGGCGGTTCCTGTAGTTAAGCCGTGGACTCTCGTGTTTAGGAGATGAAACAGGGTCACTGTGTTCTTCATAGGAAAAACTTGGATCAGTCTTATAATCTGCAATATTTTCGATGAACTTGCAGAAGTAGGAAAATGGAGGGACGGAGACTTGGTTTTCCCTTTTGTATTTTGATCCAAGCATGGCCCACTTATTTTGGATATTGGATGGCAGCTTGGAAACTATTGGGGTTACCCCATGAGCAGTATCCAGGTAGCTGAGGCCAGGCAGGTATGGGTCTGCTTTGGCCAGCTGAAGCTCTAACAGAAGGTCGCTGAGCTCTTGGAACCTTGTACTTTCCTTACTAGATACCTTTGGAAATTCCTCTAGTTGCTTGAACAGGGCATTTTCTATGGCCTCAGGACTGCCATAGCTTCTTTCTAGCCTGTTCCATGCAGCGGTGAGACCCGCGATAGGATTACTGATGTAGACGGATTTAAGTCTCTTGACCCGATCTGTGGATTGTGGCCCAAGCCACCTGATTAGCAGGTCTAGCTCTTCAGCAGCAGTAATGGCGAGGTCACTGATGTTGTTTTAAAGGTACACTTCCAACCCCTGTAGTTCTCAGGTTTATCGTTAAACTTTGTAAGACTGGTCTTAGTTATATCACGCCGAATCATGTACCTTGCAAAGCCAGTCATATCGGCATTCTCCAATTTTGAAAGGACCGTTGCTGGCTGGGTAGCATTATTCATACAGTCTATGCTTTGACCTGGGAATGCAGGAACATATGGGGCAGCGTAGGCGTTCAGTCCATTAACTGGCTTAATGAGCTTAGTTTCTGCCACACATGGGACTGGAATTGTGTGACTGACCGGAGTGTGGTGACTGGCCTGCATATTGGCCTGCACATATGATTCTGTGTATAAAGTTTGGTGTGGTGCAGGTTTCAGGTACATTCCGGAGCACAGAGGAGGATCAGGGTGCAGGGTTGGCAGCGTATTGTACTGACCTTGGGTGCAGGATGCGGGTAAACACTCTGTGTCCTGTTGTCTCAGGGGAGCATCTGTGCGGTCAGGAAGGATTGCAGGAGTAGGGGGAGCGCTGTATTGGCTTTGTACATAGTCTCTAGTACGCTTAAGAGGGTCTTCAGTATCAAAATCACTTAAACTGACACTGTCTATTTGGCTCCCACTGATGGCTTGTTCCAGGACCTTTAACCTTGCCATGGCTGTGGCGTGTTCACATTCCTTCTCTAGGGCCTCTAATTCTGCCTTTCCTTTCTTCTCTAGGGCCTCTATTTCTGCCTTTCTTTTCTTCTCTAGGGCTTCTATTTCTGTCTTTCTGCGCACTGCTTCGGCTGCCTCTATTTCCATCTCAATTTTCTTTTGAGTGAAGGCAGCTTGTATTTTAGTTGCTTCAGCTTCTGCACATGCTCTTACGAGCTGTTCACTGAGGGTTGAGGATTTTGAAGAGTGTGACTTAGATGATCGCTTTGACTGTCTGGCTGAGCTGGAAATACAAGATGACATCTCGGCTATTAGCGCGATTCTTGCCTCTGTCTTGGCTTTTATATCATGCACCATGCTTTCTCTCAGAGTTAAGTTGTTGGAAAGTTTACAGCTCTTTGCAGAGAACAGACGGGTTAAGCCTCTGTTAAACGGAGGTGCACTGATCTGCAATTTCTGCATACAGTTGATAATCTGAACTCATTTGTGCAAGGGTTCACTCTGGTGGTCATTCGAGAGAAGCAGGATGAGACAGGCTGTCTATGTGACTCAGCAGTTTTAGCCATTGCTCTGCTATGGCACCGAGAAGAATATGTTTACTGGATTCTAGATTCTCCCTTACTTTCCATGTGGGCTTTGTGGGACATCTAACCTTCTCACTAGATGCTGGATCAAGTTCTATGCACTCTTCCTTTAACAATGGGTCTGGCAGAGACCGTGTAGTCATTCCTTCAGCCATCCTGATTCACAGGGAGAAGGGGAGCTGTATAGTCTCTTATATAGTCTCTTAGTCTCAAGATCGCATCTCACCACCTGTGCACTTGACCCACTCCCATCCCACTTCATCCCAAACCTCACCACAGTCTTCATCCCAACCCTAACCCATCTCTTTAACCTATCACTAACAACTGGCATTTTCCCCTCAAGCTTTAAACATGCCACAATCACACCTATCCTCAAAAAGCCCTCTCTTGACCCATCCTCTGTATCTAGCTATCGCCCTATATCACTTCTCCCCTTTGCCTCAAAACTACTGGAACAACATGTCCATATTGAACTGTCCTCCCATCTATCTTCCTGCTCCTTCTTCGACCGCTTTCAATCAGGCTTCCGGTCACACCACTCCACTGAAACTGCCCTAACTAAGGTCACCAATGACCTATTAACCGCCAAGAGCAAGCGACACTACTCTGTCCTCCTCCTCCTGGACCTGTCCTCTGCCTTTGACACAGTGGACCATTCCCTGCTGCTGCAGACCCTCTCATCCCTTGGCATCACAGAATTGGCCCTATCCTGGATCTCATCATACCTAACTGACCGTACATTCAGCGTCTCCCACTCACACACCACCTCCTCACCTCGCCCCCTATCTGTCGGAGTCCCGCAAGGTTCAGTTCTAGGACCCCTGCTCTTCTCCATCTACACCTTTGGCCTGGGACAGCTCATAGAATCTCACGGCTTTCAGTATCATCTCTATGCTGACGACACACAGATCTACATCTCTGGACCAGATATCACCTCCCTACTAACCAGAATCCCTCAATGTCTGTCTGCTATTTCATCCTTCTTCTCCACTAGATTTCTAAAACTTAACATGGACAAAACAGAATTCATCATCTTTCCCCCATCTCACGCGATCTCCCCAACGAACCTATCCATTACAGTAAACGGCTGCCCACTCTCCCCAGTCCCACAAGCCCGCTGTCTTGGGGTAATCCTTGACACTGATCTCTCCTTTAAACCACATATCCAAACCCTTTCCACTTCCTGCCGCCTCCAACTCAAAAATATTTCACGGATCCGCACATTCCTAAACCAAGAATCTGCAAAAACCCTAGTCCATGCCCTCATCATCTCCCGCCTTGACTACTGTAACCTCCTGCTCTGTGGCCTCCCCTCTAACACTCTTGCACCCCTCCAATCTATTCTAAACTCTGCTGCCCGACTAATCCACCTGTCCCCCCGCTATTCCCCGGCCTCTCCCCTCTGTCAATCCCTGCACTGGCTCCCCATCACCCAGAGACTCCAGTACAAAAGCCTAACCATGACATATAAAGCCATCCACAACCTGTCTCCTCCATACATCTGTGACCTCGTCTCCCGGTACTTTCCTGCACGCAACCTCCGATCCTCACAAGATCTCCTTCTCTACTCCCCTATTATCTCCTCTTCCCACAATCGCATACAAGATTTCTCTCGTGCATCCCCCCTACTCTGGAATGCTCTACCACAACATATCAGACTCTCGCCTACCATCGAAACCTTCAAAAAGAACCTGAAGACCCACCTCTTCCGACAAGCCTACAACCTGCAGTAACCACCGATTGACCAAACCGCTGCACGGCCAGCTCTACCCTCACCTACTGTATCCTCACCCATCCCTTGTAGATTGTGAGCCCTCGCGGGCAGGGTCCTCTCTCCTCCTGTACCAGTTGTGACTTGTATTTTTCAAGATTATTGTACTTGTTTTATTATGTATACCCCTCCTCACATGTAAAGCGCCATGGAATAGATGGCGCTATAATAATAAATAATAATAATAATAATAATATGCTGAGAGCGGATGCTCTGCAGGAAGTTCTGTAGCTTTATAGAAGCTGTTGGTGGCTTTACAGATGAATCTGGTAAGTCTTTTTTACTATTCTGTCCCCGGGGCCTGTGGCTGCAAATATGGCTCTGTGAGATGCCGAATCTTTTCACCCTACTTAAAATTGGCCACGTTCGCAGATAGCTTAACTCAGCTGCCGGCACACATGTTATGAAGAATCCAGAAGAGACTTTGATTTCTTTAAGAATCCTTGTTGAATGCATAAACAGCAGCAGCATGTAAAAAAAAACTTTCTTGAGACAAGCTGAAAGCACATGTGCCTCTAATGAAGTAATGAAGCCAAGATGGAGACTGAGACACAGGGAGAAGAAGAAGGAAGTGACATGACACCCAGCAGAGGGAGACAGGGAGACAGAAGGGACAAACTTGATGGAAAGGGAGGATTTCAGCTATGCAAAACACAGGAACACATAGCAACAATAAACAATATGAGAACTGCAATACAGCATGCAAAATGTACAGGACAGTCTGTAAAATGTCTCATTCATGGGACATAACACACAGTGAAGGGCAATTATTTACTCAGGGGTGTAGCATTGGAGATATTTGTATTTATGGGTAGGTATAGTGATACTTTTATCTTTTATTTCTAAGGGCATCATGTTGGAAAAGGCTGCTGAAGACAGAGAGGAGAGAAGTCTGCAGAGACAAGCGCTGGTCATGAAATCTCAATATGGCGGTTGTACTATAAGCATACAAAGGGAACAACTTTAATCAGAGAAGATGTCACCTATGAGGTGTCATGCTCCTGGATTTGAACCCTTAGGCCGGCGTCACACTAGCGAGTTTTACGGACGTATGAGCGCATAAAATACGTCCGTAAAACACGCATTACACATGGCCCAATTATTCTCTATGCCCCTGCTCCTATCTGCCGTATTTTACTGATCCATATTATACGGCTTTGTACGGCCGTAGAAAATCGCAGCATGCTGCGTTTGTCACCGTATTGCGCAAAAAAATCACCAATGAAAGTCTATGGAAGCCAGAAAAATACGGATTACACACGGACCAGCAGCGTGACTTGCGAGAAATACGCAGCGGTGTTAGAGAGAAAAGCCGGTAATTCAGTGCGGTGTACAGTAAAATCACACTGACAGCTTACAATAGAATAGGTAGAATAAATGTGTACACAGAATAGGTATACATATATATATATATATATATATATATATATATATATATATGTCAGTAGACACATATATGTATATATATTAATATTTCATCCAGCACGAGATAGCTTAAAAGCTGGTAATTCAATTGCCGGCTTTTGCTATCTCCTTCCTAAACCCGACATGATATGAGACATGGTTTACATACAGTAAACCATCTCATATCCCCCTTTTTTTTGCATATTCCACACTACTAATGTTAGTAGTGTGTATATGCAAAATTTGGCCATTCTAGCTATTAAATTAAAGGGTTAAATGGCGGAAAAAATTGGCGTGGGCCCCCGCGCAATTTTCTCCGCCAGAGTAGTAAAGCCAGTGACTGAGGGCAGATATTAATAGCCTGGAGAGGGTCCATGGTTATTGCCCCCCCCCCGGCTAAAAACACCTGCCCCCAGCCACCCCAGAAAAGGCAAATCTGGAAGATACGCCTATTCTGGCACTTGGCCAATCTCTTCCCATTCCCGTGTAGCGGTGGGTTATGGGGTAATGAAGGGTTAATGCCACCTTGCTATTGTAAACCATGTCTCATATCATGTCGGGTTTAGGAAGGAGATAGCAAAAGCCGGCAATTGAATTACCGGCTTTAAAGCTATCTCGCGCTGTATGAAATATTAATATATATATACAGTGGGGCAAAAAAGTATTTAGTCAGTCAGCAATAGTGCAAGTTCCACCACTTAAAAAGATGAGAGGAGTCTGTAATTTACATCATAGGTAGACCTCAACTATGGGAGACAAACTGAGAGAAAAAAATCCAGAAAATCACATTGTCTGTTTTTTTAACATTTTATTTGCATATTATGGTGGAAAATAAGTATTTGGTCAGAAACAAAATTTCATCTCAATACTTTGTAATATATCCTTTGTTGGCAATGACAGAGGTCAAACGTTTTCTGTAAGTCTTCACAAGGTTGCCACACACTGTTGTTGGTATGTTGGCCCATTCCTCCATGCAGATCTCCTCTAGAGCAGTGATGTTTTTGGCTTTTCGCTTGGCAACACGGACTTTCAACTCCCTCCAAAGGTTTTCTATAGGGTTGAGTTCTGGAGACTGGCTAGGCCACTCCAGGACCTTGAAATGCTTCTTACGAAGCGACTCCTTCGTTGCCCTGGCGGTGTGCTTTGGATCATTGTCATGTTGAAAGACCCAGCCACGTTTCATCTTCAATGCCCGTGCTGATGGAAGGAGATTTGCACTCAAAATCTCACGATACATGGCCCCATTCATTCTTTCATGTACCCGGATCAGTCGTCCTGGCCCCTTTGCAGAGAAACAGCCCCAAAGCATGATGTTTCCACCACCATGCTTTACAGTAGGTATGGTGTTTGATGGATGCAACTCAGTATTCTTTTTCCTCCAAACACGACAAGTTGTGTTTCTACCAAACAGTTCCAGTTTGGTTTCATCAGACCATAGGACATTCTCCCAAAACTCCTCTGGATCATCCAAATGCTCTCTAGCAAACTTCAGACGGGCCCGGACATGTACTGGCTTAAGCAGTGGGACACGTCTGGCACTGCAGGATCTGAGTCCATGGTGGCGTAGTGTGTTACTTATGGTAGGCCTTGTTACATTGGTCCCAGCTCTCTGCAGTTCATTCACTAGGTCCCCCCGCGTGGTTCTGGGATTTTTGCTCATCGTTCTTGTGATCATTCTGACCCCACGGGGTGGGATTTTGCGTGGAGCCCCAGATCGAGGGAGATTATCAGTGGTCTTGTATGTCTTCCATTTTCTAATTATTGCTCCCACTGTTGATTTCTTCACTCCAAGCTGGTTGGCTATTGCAGATTCAGTCTTCCCAGCCTGGTGCAAGGCTACAATTTTGTTTCTGGTGTCCTTTGACAGCTTTTTGGTCTTCACCATAGTGGAGTTTGGAGTCAGACTGTTTGAGGGTGTGCACAGGTGTCTTTTTATACTGATAACAAGTTTAAACAGGTGCCATTACTACAGGTAATGAGTGGAGGAAAGAGGAGACTCTTAAAGAAGAAGTTACAGGTCTGTGAGAGCCAGAAATCTTGATTGTTTGTTTCTGACCAAATACTTATTTTCCACCATAATATGCAAATAAATTGTTAAAAAAACAAAACATGTGATTTTCTGGATTTTTTTTTCTCAGTTTGTCTCCCATAGTTGAGGTCTACCTATGATGTAAATTACAGACGCCTCTCATCTTTTTAAGTGGTGGAACTTGCACTATTGCTGACTGACTAAATACTTTTTTGCCCCACTGTATATATATGTGTCTACTGACATATCTAATATATAAAGCTGAATGTGTGTATGTGTGTGTGTGTGTGTATGTGTGTGTGTGTGTGTGTGTGTGTGTGTGTGTGTGTGTGTGTGTGTGTGTGTGTGTGTATGTGTGTGTGTGTGTGTGTATGTGTGTATGTCCGGGATTGGCATCTGCACCGTCGCAGCTACAGCCACAAAATTTTGCACAGTCACACGTCTGGACCCTGAGAGCATCATAGGCTATATTGTGAGGTGAAATTTTAACCCCGCGCATTCCAATTCACCAAACAATTTTGCCCCTATCTACATAATGGGGAAAAAAGTGAAAGGAAAAGTGTTGGAGGCGTCGCAGCTACAGCTACAAAATTTTGCACAGTCACACGTCTGGACCCTGAGAGCGTCATAGGCTATGTTGTGAGGTGAAATTTTAACCCCGTGCTTTCCAATTCACCAAACAATTTTGCCCCTATCTACATAATGGGGAAAAAGTGAAAGGAAAAGTGTTGGAGGCGTCGCAGCTACAGCCACAAAATTTTGCACAGTCACACGTCTGGACCCCGAGAGCGTCATAGGCTATGTTGTGAGGTGAAATTTTAACTCCGCGCTTTCCAATTCACCAAACAATTTTGCTCCTATCTACATAATGTGAAAAAATGAAAGGAAAAGTGTAGGAGGCAAATTGACAGCTGCCAGATGTGAACAAGGGGGACTTAAAGAGTGAGAGCGATGGCGCCAAAGAGTATATACCATACAGTTGCTAAGGTGGGGCCCCGACATTGGATACTCACCACACACGGGGATATAAACACACACACAAAAAATGCGCCACACACTACCACATGCTTGAACACATATTACCCTCAGCACACATTTCACCACAAATACACCAACCTCGCCACATAAAAGTCGAAACACAAAAGTCACCACTCAAAACTCGCCACGCGCAGAACTCGCCACATGCAAAAACTAGGCTCTTGCAAAACTCGCCACAAGTGCAAAACTCACCTCATGGAAAACTCGCCACACGCAAAACTTGCACACGCGGAAAAATTGCCACATGCACAAAAGTTGCAACACATGCAAAAGTTGCCTCACACAACTTTCACATACTCAAAAGGCACCACACATAAAACTCGCCACGCGCAAAACTCTCCATGCGCAAAACCTGCTGCACACAACTTGCTACACTAACCTGTCACATGCAACTCGACACACAAAAAGTTGCTACACGCATGTTGCCACACAAAACTCATCTCACAAAAGTCGCTACATGCATGTCGCCACACGCAACTCAACACACACAACTTGACAAACGAAACTCGCCCTAAAACACACACAAGTCTGGTATTATCCTTCAAAAATAAAAATCTGATTAATAAGCAGACAAACTACAACAAATGTACCATATAGGAAATACGGCAGCTGTCAGTCACATGACCTGTCTATTATGTGTATGTGTGAGCTAATATATACTGCCAGGGGGAGGGCTTCCTGTTGGCTGGGTATTTATCAGGCTGCCAATTTAGCTTACAAATACTGAGGTAAAAATACTGAGCAAATAACGTGTGAACGAGGTCTAATACAGGAGGAGATGACACACAGGTATATACTATATACAGGGGAGATGACACACAGATATATACTATATACAGGAGAGATGACACACAGGTATATACTATATAGAGGAGGAGATGACACAGGTATATACTATATACAGGTGAGATGACACACAGGTATATACTATATAGAGGAAGAGATGACATACAGGTATATGCTATATATAGAAGATGAAATGCAGGTATATACTATATACAGGAGGAGATGACACACAGATATATACTATATACAGGGGAGATGACACACAGGTATATACTATATACAGGAGGAGATGACATACAGGTATATACTATATATAGAAGGAGATGACATTCAGGTATATACTATATATAGGGGAGATGACACACAGCAGGTATATACTATATACAGGGGAGATGACATACAGGTATATACTATATACAGGAGATGACATACAGATGTATACTATATATAAGGGAGATGACAAACATGTATATACTGAGGTGATGAGGTGAAAATGAGAGGTGTGAGGTGAAAATGAAAAGGTGTGAGTTCAAAATGAGAGGTGTGAGGAAAAATAGTGGAGTGATCAGAAAATGACAGATGTGAGGTTGAAATGACAAGTGTTAGGGGGGAATGAGAGGAGTGAGGGAGAAAATGAGAGGTGTGAGGGAGAAAATGAGAGATGTGAGGGGGAAAATGAAAGATGTGATTGGGAAAATGAGAGGCGTGATGGGAAAATAAGAGAAGTGAGGTGCTATAACTAACCACAGATATTTACTATGCCCAGGCAACGCCGGGCTCTTCAGCTAGTATATATATATATAGACAGTATATATGTTTTTTTTGGTTTTTTTTACACATGGATCCCTTGTATAGCCGTATGTCGGTTTTGCAAGCCTGTGAGAAAAACACGCAGTACGGCTGCCATACGGATTACATACGGAGGATGCCATGCGCAAAATACGCTGACACACCCTACCTACGGAGGAGCTACGGACCACTATTTTGGGGACTTTTCAGCATATTACGGCCATAATATACGGACCGTATTGTCTTACGCCGAGTGTGACGCCGGCCTTACTCTTGTGTTTGGTTGTCGAATTCTATTTTCATTTGTCTGCCCTATCATCTATCGGGTGCAGCTTTATATTCTTTTCTCCTGGTGGCATATCCTGCTGGTGATAGATTTATTTGGATGTTCTGATATTCTGTTGATGTTTAGAGCCAGTCTGTGGAATTACAGCTAAGGGTTTTCACTTTACTGTTTCAGTGCTATACCTTGCACCTATCTTCTATTTAACTTTTGGAAGAAGGCAGTATATCTGCTAATTGTACTTCCTTTATTATCTGTTTGGTATTTTGTTTTTTACTTTTCTCACTCTGGGATATTTCTTTTGTTCAGCACATTTTTCCTCTTGTAGGTAATTCAGACTCTGCTCTGCCCTGCGGTTCTATAGGAGGAATGGGAAACACTCGACAGCCTTTTAGGTAGTTATAGGTCCAAGTTGCCATCATCTAGTATGTGGTTAGGGCTATCTCTGAACACACAGGCACTACTAGGGACCGCTGAGTCAGGATATCTAGTCTGAAGGGGGACCAGCAGGGTCTGTTGCAGGTTTAGTGTACAACCTATTTTCCCGAGTGAGTTGCTACACTGGCATAACATAAGGAACCTGAATGTAAATGTTTATTTGTTATATTGCCTACGTCTCATCACTGGTGTGGTTCCTGTATTGTCCGCAGCTGATGATGGCTGATAACAGCAACTCCCAGAATATCCTTACTATTGTTAAGGACATACTAAAGGTACCTTCACACTGAACGATATTGCTAGCGATCCGTGACGTTGCAGCGTCCTGGCTAGCGATATCATTCAGTTTGACTGGCAGCAGCGATCAGGATCCCGCTGTGACATTGTTGGTCACTGCAGAAAATCCAGAACCTTATTTCGTCGCTGGACTCCCTGCAGACATCGCTGAATCGGCATGTGTGACGCCGATTCAGGGATGTCTTCACTGGTAACCAGGGTAAACATCAGGTTACTAAGCGCAGGGCCGTGCTTAGTAACCCGATGTTTACCCTGGTTACCAGGGAACCGGCATCGTTGGTCGCTGAAGAGCTGTCTGTGTGACAGCTCTCCAGCGACGCTGCAGCGATCGAGATCGTTGTCTGGATCGCTGCAGCGTCGCTAAATGCGAAGGTACCTTAAGAATTGTAGGTTCAAGCAATACAATTATATATGGCCTGTACACTGTACCAATTTTGGGGCCGTATTCATGTACTGACGGTGTTTCTGGCACTGCATTCATGTATTGATGGTTGTTCTGGTGCTGCATTCATGTACTGATGGTGGTGGCAAGATTCTGCTTAGTTTCTGCTTAAAAACTCAGTGTAAGTTAGTGTATGTTCACACCTATGTTTCTGAGTAGAAACTGAGCAGAATCTCTCCAAATCCTCCTCAAATTCTCATAACTTGGATTGGGTGGTGTATTAATGTACTGATGGTGGTTCAGGTGATGTATTCATGTAGATACCCCTTTATATGTTTTGTTATCCTTGGGATTGGTTCAGCATTGCATTGTGGCCCTTGGTCCAAAAAGGGTACATCTGTTTTAGGACTCAAGGGATGTGTTCATCACTAGGACCTGACAGAGTTGGAGATGCAATTTTGTGTTTAGTTAACACTGCAGGAATGCAATCTCAATGTGCGTAAACTCTTAGCTCTATGATAAATGCAATGTTAGAGAACAGATAAATACAACTTGTCAAGCTGAAGTGCACCAGGCGCTAAAAATGAATTAAAATATCAAGCAATGGGGTGCAGTATCAGTAGCTAGTGACATGTTAGAGATGGGAGAAAAAGCAACCACTGGAAGATACACACACCAACAATACTCTAAGTAAAAAGTGAAAAAACTTTATTTGCAAACATGAGTTAAAACACACTTAAAATCATGGATGTCCCTCCTCCAGAAGTATAAATCATAGTGAGGTAGCAAAAAATAGCAATTGTACAATGGAATATAATGACTGACAATATAACATTTTTTATTAAGCAATATATACTGTAACATGTTTAAGCAAATAGGTCCAAACACCAGGCAGCAACCCAAATAATGCAAGCAATATACACATCTGGTATGTGCAATTCAGTTATGCCAACCACAAAACAAGATAAGTATGCTGACCATTAATATGCTAGGCTGCGAGGCTACCCCACCAGGTTAAATGTAAAGGGGCATGGGAGGGGAGGACAGAGGAGACCAGTACCCCACGCGTATCGCCGTTATCCCAATGGCTTCGTCAGGGGAAACCTGGTGGGGTAGCCTCACAGCCTAGCATATCAATGGTCAGCATACTTATTTTGTTTTGTGGTTGCCATGACTGAATTACACATACCAGATGTGTATATTGCTTGCATTATTTGGGTTGCTGTCTGGTGTTTGGACCTAATTGTCTATATTCTACTAGTTGCTTAAACATTTTATATATTGCTTATTAGTAGTGATGAGTGAGTATACTCGTTGCTCGGGTTTTCCTGAGCACGCTCGGGTGACCTCTGAGTATTTGTTAGTGTTCGGAGATTTAGTTTTCACTGCCGCAGCTGAATAATTTACAGCTACTAGCCAGCTTGAATACATGTGGGGATTCCCTAGCAACCAGGCATGTACTCAGGCTGGCTACTAGCTGTTAGTCATTCAGCTGCAGCGAAGAAAACTAAATCTCCGAACACTAACAAATACTCGTAGATCACCCAAGCATGCTCGGGAAAACTCGAGCAACGAGTATACTCGCTCATCACTACTTATTAGCATTTTTCATATTGCCAGTCATTATTGTACAATTGCTATTTTTTGCTATCTCACTATGATTTATATTTCTGGAGGGGGGACATCCATGCTTTTAATCATGTTTGTCAATAAAGTTTTTTCACTTTTTACTTAGAGTATTGTTGGTGTGCGTATCTTCCAGTGGTTGCTTTTTCAACCATCTCAAATACAACTTGTCAGGGACATTATGGATAAGGGAAGAAATAAAAGCAGGTATGTGGAACAAAAGTTTTGTAAGGAAAAGTAAATCCTGCAAAAATGAATGAAAAAGAATGAACTCAAAAACTAGCTAACTATGAAAAATCCTTTAAAATTTTACTTTTATTAATAGGTAAAAAATACCCTACCACCAATGAAGGTGCATTAGTGCATAAAAAAGATTAACCAGCCCGAGCAATATATATCAAAACAGTGGGAAGTCAATATAGTATTCGATCGTAACTTTTCAATCCCTGGGAATTACAATGACTCACTCCAACAGTGATATAAATGCTTTAACGGACTAAACTTAAGTCCTTACAAAACCGCTCCTCTTAGATATTTGCACAATCTCTAAATGGGTGGCATCAGGGCCGTATTTAGAGTTTCTGTTGCCCTAGGCACTTTTAGTGCTGCCTCCCCCTTTGGTGAGTATGACACTATCGGCAGTGACTTTGGCAAAAATCGCTGATGTGAAAGTAGCCTTTTGCAGCAGGTCCGGCAGTTTTTCCGCACCTGCCACGTAACGGATCACTTATGGCAACACTGCATTCGGCCTCATTCATTCCCTATGGGACGTGCGGACATGTACGGCACTTGCGGTTTTGCCGCGATCCGGCAAATGCGGTACTTGCAGCAATGGAAAAAAACGCTGCTAGCAGTGTTTTTTTTGTCTCACCGCAAGTGCAAAACCGCAAGTGCCGCAGATGTCTGCAAGTAGCCATCACTACCTGTCCCTGCACCTTCTAGCTCATCCCCAACCATCCCTCTGACCTAAAACTACACTATAAAGCTTTAGAAAACCTATTTATTAAATGACATATTCCTATGATAATGAGGTCTCCAGGCTACGGTGTAAACTGGGACGGGCAGTCTCCAGGTCTCCATCTTCTCTGTGCACACCCTCAGTCCTTGCCTCACTGCCTGTGCACAGACATCTCTCCACCGGACCCGGTAATCACCGCTCGCAGTGGCATACCGGCAGAGGTGTATGTCGGTTTTCTGGCACCCGGGGAAATAATTCATTTTGGCGCCCCCCCAGCACACATGCAATTTGCACACTTAGTCATGTAGCGACAAGCTCATCTCCCTAATGCTCTCAATGTTCAGTGAAAAACAGAGAGAAGCAGAGGAGAAGCTCGCATTCACAGGGCCATAAGTGTGAAAGTCGCATGTGAGTGAAGTGTCCATGTGACGACTGGAACCTGCAGAGCTGAATCCTGACATCGCTGCTTCTGAATTCTCTCAACGAATGCACTGCACACTTTTAGGATTCTCCCTTGCCGGTGGATGGTCATGTCAGCACAAGCATGCGATTTGTATACTTCTGACCACATTCCGACTAGATGTTCCCGGCCTCGCTCAGTTCAATTTCATAGTGAGGCCACACATGTCTAGTCAGCACGTGACCACATGTATGTAAATAGCCAGCACGAGAGAATCCTGACAGCGTGCAGTGCGCACTGTGAGAAGTCAGAAGTCTGCAGTCACAAAGAATGACTGCAGACTCATTACAAACCTGGACATCCCTTTTAATGCTCCTAACATAAATAAAACATGAGTTAGTCAGTATTACAAATAACATTTATATCCAGGTACCTTATAGATGACATCGTCTCTGGAGTCGTTCTCCTTGTTTTCTTCATCTTGTCCAGACCCCATGATGAGTTTTCTCATCCACAGCCGTCTCTGCAGACCTCCATCTTCTCCGCTCTTTTGCAGAAAATCTCCACATGATGCCCTTAAAGTGTCATTATAATGCTCCTGAATGAAAAATTGCCCCTCACTATATTGTCTGCACAAAACATGACCCCCACACTGTCCCTCTTATGGTACATGCTCTTTACCCTGACCTCTCCTTTCCATACCGGCCCCCTCTTCACACTGTCCACTCACACTGTGTTTCCCCTATAGGGCCCAGTATTTATACTGTACTCTCTCATCACACTTACCCTCCTTGGTATACTGTTCGCTCCTGGTTGTGCCCTCACACTGTCCCCCATGCTACGAACCCACTACTCAGTTTCTATTCTGTGCCCACTCACTTTTCTCCCCCCATACTGTCTCATCGCACTATTCCTCTCCCTCCTCATACTGTCTCCTCTCACATCCCTCCTGTTCACCATACTGTCTCCTCATATATTTACCCCCTCGCTTTCTATACTGCCTGTGCACCTGACTCCCCATACTGTGTCTGCACACATCCCATCACCCTCACTCCCCATACTCTGTCCACATACATTTTTCACATCGCTACTCATACTGTGCCCGCATACATTCCCCGTTCACTCCCCATACTGTCTGCACCCATCCCCCCGTACTGTTTCCTCATACATGACCCCATTGCCCATACATGCCCCCATTATCCAGTACTGTTTCCTCATACATGCCCCCCATTCCCCTGTACTGATTCCTCATACATGCCCCCATTGCCTAGTACTGTTTCCTCATACATGCCCCCCATTCCCCAGTAGTTTTCTCATACATGCCCCCCATTCCCCCATACTGTTTCCCCATCTCCCCCTTTGCTCTTCATTTTGTGTCCTCAAATCCCCCACACATTAAATCCCCCATCCCCACTGCAATTCTCTCCACACATAATAAATCCCCCTATCCTCACTCAAATTGTCCCCACACACAATAAATCCCTCCATCCCCACTCCAATTGTCCTCACACATAATAAATCCCCTCATCCCCACTCAAATTGTTCCCCCTCCCATCTTGTATGAATGGCTCAGCTCGCCCCCCTCCCATCTTGTATGAATGGCTCAGCTTTCCCCCCTTGTATGAATGTCTCAGCTTTCCTCCCCTTGTATGAATGGCTCAGCATTCCTCCCTTGTATGAATGGCTCAGCTCTCCCCCTTGTATGAATGGCCCAGCTTTCCCCCCCTTGTATGAATGGCTCAGCTCTCCCCCCTTGTATGAATGGCCCAGCTGTCCCCCCTTGTATGAATGGCTCAGTTTCCTCCCCCTTGCATGAATGGCTCAGTTTCCTCCCCCTTGTATGAATGGCTCAGCTTCCCCCCTCCCATCTTGTATGAATGGCTCAGCTCTCCCCCCTTGTATGAATGGCTCAGTTTCCTCCCCCTTGTATGAATGGCTAGTTTCCTCCCCCTTGTATGAATGGCTAGTTTCCTCCCCCTTGTATGAATGGCTCACCTTTTGCCCCCTTGTATGAATGGCTGTTTCCTCCCCTTGTATGAATGGCCCAGCTTTCATCCTCCCCTTGTACGAATGGCTCAGTTTCCTCCCCCTTGTATGAATGGCCCAGCTTCCCCCCCCTTGTATGAATGGCTCAGCTTCCCCCCTCCCATCTTGTATGAATGGCTCAGCTTCCCCCCTTGTATGTGTGGCTCAGCTCTCCCCCCCTTGTATGAATGGCTCAGCTTCCCCCCTTGCATGAATGGCCCAGCTTTCGTCCCCCCTTGTATGAATGGCTGTTTCCTCCCCCTTCTATGAATGGCCCAGCTTTCGTCCTCCCCTTGTAAATGTGGCACCCCTAGGGGTATTTGCCACAAAAATAGTTACTGACAGTAAGTACAAATACTAAAATAGCAAGACTGCACTACCACCTCCGGCCAGAAGGGGGAGCTCCAGAGACTCCCCTTGATCCATTCTGGTCTGAGAGAAGAAATGGCAGTTGGGCCAAGGAGCTGATAGTGAGAGGTCATACAGTTGAATCTCTAACAGCCCTGTGACTGTTACCAGGCCTAAATCACCGGCCTGAGGAGAAGAGGGATAGAGAAAAAGGACATTGTGAGAACCGGGTAGCATTAATCACTACCCAGAACAGGCGCAAAGATGGATACCGGATCCGTGGCTGTATTCATTATATATAATACAGCAACCGGAAAAACGTGAGGTGATATCAGCTTCACTAGGGTCGGATGCAGCAACAGACACAGAGTTCAGCGGTACTCCCAGAGGGGGTAAACCGATAAAAGGACTCGGGTTGCCCGTCGAACCAGGACCCGGAGGGGACAGATTGGGCCGGCAGCCAGTTCACATACAGCAGCAGGGCCACACAGAAATTGCGCACAATAAGAGGCGAAGACCCCGGCAGGGTCAAAGTAACTCAGAGTTCCCATACAGACTCCGGTGACAGGACTGGTTGTAAATCCTTTTATGTTAAAGTAAACTGGTTAAACGTTTCAGTGCCTCAGTCTTTCATTTGGACAATAGCCATCTATCCAGGATCGAGATCGTCACCGCTGGGAGAACCTGCTGCTGATCAAGTAAGTGCCTGTCCCCTCATGATACCCCTTACACTGTGCATTGCCTGAGGCCACAGCACCGGGTCAAGCCACCCGTGACATCCCCCTCAAGAGACAGACTCCATTGGTCCGGTGCTGGGTATCCCGGTCTCCTGGGCGTCACAATTGGCGTCACGAACAGGATCTAGCCAGCCCGTATACCGGGTATTGTGTGCCGTGATTGGAGCCCAAAACTGTGAAAACTGGGATGAAAAATCTTGAAAATTGACTTTATTAAAGAAAAATCCATTCCCCATTGAAAACTATTGAAAGTGACTTTTCCCCATTGGTTATAATGGAGTAAAGATGGCCGCCATCCCCTGAGGTAATCACTTCATAACCGTTAGGCACGAGACTGTTAATTGAGCTACGCCATCACCTGAGCCCCAGTCTAACTGAAAAACTTCAGAATCCGCCATTACAGAGCGCGGTGGGTGGGAGCAGCAGGGGGCGTATCATTGTGGGCGGCACCAAGCTGAGCGCTCTGACATCAGAGCAAGGGGAAAATCGATCCTGCTGCACAGCGGAACGAATCTACACTATCCCGACGGAAGCGGAGGACCGGAAGGGTCCGGATTAACTAAGGGGGCACAGTATGTCGCAGCACGGAGACGCCGCAGCACTCGGCAACGCTAATGCAGCTGAAAGACAGAGTGTCAATAGAGAGTCCGGCAGCGCAGCGGTGCAAGGAGTGGCGCCCATCATGCCGGTGCTGATGCCATATACCCCGGGTGGCCCATGGCTTCCAATGTATGAAGGTGAGCCTAATACCCTTGACGATTTCAGAGAAAAGATGCTGGCCCATTTTGACATGTTCCCTGTGGGTGAAGTTCAGCGTGTTAGTCTCCTGATGATGCAGTTAAGTGGCCATGCTAAGCGAGAAGTCACAGCATGGGCAGCTGATCTAAAAGGCACTGTTGAACGCATATTTGCTGGATTAAAAGCTACATTTGAAACCACGGCCAGCAGCAAAGCTAAAATACGATTCTTTAGTTGCAAACAAAAAGCTAATGAGGGCGTGAGAGACTTTGCCTTAAACCTGCAGGAAGCCCTTAAATCACTTACACTGGCTGAACCCATTTTTAACACCGGAGCGGATAAACTGCTAAGAGATCAATTTATTGAGGGACTCTACACCCCTTCTCACCGGGGGCATGTGAGCATGCTTGTTTTTAAGAACCCTGAATTGACATTTGCCCAATTAAAGGAGAGCGCTATACGTCTCCAGCTGGCAGAGGCACCTCGGGATCAGGATCCTGCGCAACCCATGGCAGAGGCGCCTCAACAACAGGGAGTGCCAGTGACATCAGCTATGTCTGGGGCCATTGCTAAGCCCCTGGGGCCCAGTACTAATGAGGCTCTTCAACAAAAGCTTGACTCTTTAGCTGATGTTGTTGCTTCAATGGCTAAAACCATGCAGGAGATGAGAGGACACAAGATGGAGTTGGCAAACTGTAGAGAGGATGTTCCATGGATGAGACCCCGGAGATACCCGACATGGAGAGGACGACCCCGCGACCGCTACCAACCGGATGGACAGCCCATTTGCCGCCGTTGCCAGCAGCCGGGCCACTTTGCACGAGATTGTGATTTAAACGGGAATCCCCTGGGAATGCGGGCCGCTTCGCAGGAATGAACTTTCAAGGCCCAACACCCTGGCATGACAGGTACATCGGAGGACGACCCATTATCCCTATCGTGCTGGACGGAATTCCCCTCAACGCTTTGCTGGACACAGGTTCCCAGATTTCATCTATACCGTATATCCTTTATAAGAGGTACTGGGCTGATGCAGATATTGATAAAGGGCCCTCTGATGTTGAACTAGATATATGGGCCAGTAATGGTAAGTTGGTACCGAAACTAGGATTCAGGGAGATGACCATAAAGATTGGTAAAGTAGAACTGAAGAAACAGGGTATAATTGTTGTTGATGTTGACCGGCGGAACTGTGAACCAACTGTATTGATAGGAATGAATGTGTTAGAGAACTGCTTTTCCGAAGTCATTTCTGTCTTACAGCAAATTGCTGAAACTGCCCAATCCTGCCAGCAGAGAGTTCTCCGGAGGGAAATAAAAGTATTGATGTTAAGGCAACAGGTAGAAGTTGCAGGTGGAGAAATCGGCAGTGTGAGGGTAAGTGATCCAACGTCTATTGTAATCCCACCAAAGACAGAAATGCTGGTATGGTGTAGAGCAGCCATTGGTACTAAGGGACGAGATTATCAAGCCTTAATAGAACCAGTGTACACCGACAGCAGGCCCACTATACTCACAGCACGAGGGATAGTCGAGGTACACCGGGGACGAGTGCCGGTACGACTTTTGAACTGTGGAGAGGAAGAGGTCACTTTGCCAAGGTATGCTACAATGGCAAAGCTATATACTGTTGCAACAATGCCATCACAACCATTGAGCCCTTAGAACCAACCTGTCAGGTGGAAGGCAATGGCTCAGATGGAGAAATGGAGGATTGGTGCCAACAGCTACACGTGGGCATAAATTCAACACCTACCCATCAAAAACAAGGGGTGTATAGGCTAGTGACGGAATATGAACAAGTCTTCAGTAAACACCCATTGGACTTCGGACGGATAGAAGGGGTAGAACACACAATCCCCACAGGTGACCATCCCCCAATAAAAGAAAGATATAGACCCATACCGCCCGCTCACTATCAATGTGCAAAAGATATGCTGAGGGAAATGAAACAGGCCGGGGTAATAAGAGACAGCTGTAGCCCCTGGGCGGCCCCTCTAGTGATTGTCAAAAAAAAGGACGGAACCATGAGAATGTGCGTAGACTACCGGAAGATTAATATCATCACCCATAAAGATGCCTACCCCTTGCCTAGGATAGAAGAGTCCTTAACTGCTTTGAAATCTGCTAATTATTTTTCCACCTTAGACTTAACAAGCGGGTATTGGCAAGTCCCTGTGGCTGAGAGAGATAAGGAAAAGACGGCATTCACCACACCAATGGGTCTATGTGAATTTAATCGCATGCCGTTCGGACTCTGCAACGCATCCGGTACCTTCCAGCGGCTGATGGAATGCTGCCTCGGACACAAGAACTTCGAGACCGTCCTCCTGTACCTAGATGATGTGATCGTCTACTCAAAGACTTACGAACAACACTTAATAGACCTGGCAGAAGTGTTCGAAGCCTTATCCAGGTATGGCATGAAAGTCAAGCCATCCAAATGTCACCTTCTCAAGCCAAAGGTACAGTACCTGGGACACATCGTGAGTTCGGAGGGAGTAGCACCAGATCCCGAGAAAATAAGCGCCATAAGGGATTGGCCAAGACCTACCAGCGCAAAAGAAGTGAGACAATTCCTGGGATTGGTGGGTTACTATCGCAGATTTATAAAAGGATTTACCAAGTTGGCAGCACCCTTGCAAGACACCTTGGTAGGGCAGACGAAGAAACCTTCAAATCGAAACCCTCCTTTTCAGTGGAACGACGAAAGGGAAGACTCCTTTGAACAACTAAAGAAAGCACTAACCGGAGAAGAGGTTCTGGCATACCCAGATTACCATAAACCTTTCATCCTCTACACCGATGCCAGTAATGTGGGACTAGGAGCGGTGCTGTCACAAAAGCAAGAAGGTCGGGAGAAAGTCATCGCCTTTGCAAGTAGAAAGCTCCGGCCTACTGAAAGAAATTCAGAAAATTACAGCTCCTTCAAATTGGAACTACTGGCAGTAGTTTGGGCTGTGACGGAGCGTTTCAAACACTATCTGGCCGCTGCAGAATTTATTGTCTATACTGACAACAATCCGTTGACCCACCTGGACACAGCCAAATTAGGTGCGTTAGAACAGCGATGGATAGCCCGGTTATCTAATTACAACTTCATAATCAAGTATCGAGCAGGTCGCAAGAATGGAAATGCCGATGCCCTATCCCGGATGCCACACTTGAGAGATGTAGAAGAGGAAACGGGGGAGCTTGAAGAAATTGAACTACCAGCCTTCCATCGTACCAAGGCAAAACATCATCAGTCAAGTACCTATCAGAAACAACAAGAGGTGAATTTTAATCCGTTAGCACACCATAGATGGGCTGACACCTAAGACAGCAATCCGGCTGTGAAGTTGGTGAAGGAACTGTTGACTGAGCAAAGTGCATATCCCTATGAGGATGCCCCAGAACAGACGCATCAACTCTGGAAAGAGAGAGGCAAAATGTTCCTGTATCAAGGGAAGCTCTGTAGAAGATACACCAATCCGAAAACACATGAATTGGTTTGGCAGATTATTGTGCCTAAACAAGATGTGAAGATGGTCCTCGAAGCTTACCATAATGGTGCTGGTCAGTGTGGTCACTTCGGTTGGAAAAAGTTAGAAGTACTTCTAAGAGAAAGATTTTATTGGGTCGGGATGAGAAAATCAATCGAACAGTGGTGCAGAAATTGTGGCCCGTGCAACCTCAGAAGAAACGATCAAAAGAACCAAAGAGCACCACTGCAGCCCATAATCACCAAACAACCACTTGAACTTGTAGCCATGGACCACGTGAAGTTGACACCAAGCCGGTCCGGCTATGTCTATGCCTTGACCATCGTGGACCATTATTCACGTTTCTTGGTAGTAGTACCCGTAAAAGATCTGACAGCAAAAACAGCAGCCAAAGCGTTCCAAACGTACTTTTGTAGACCCCATGGATATCCGGAACAGGTTCTCACCGACCAAGGTACAGCCTTTGAATCAGAGATCTTCAGAGAATTCTGTAATATGTATGGTTGCAAAAAGATCCGGACGACGGCCTATCATCCACAAACAAACGGCTTATGCGAGAAGATGAACCATATTGTAATAGACCTACTAAAGACTTTACCTGAGACAGAAAGGAATCAATGGCCAGAGAAATTGCCTGACTTGGTGGATCTGTATAATCATGTCCCGGTGAGCTCCACCAACTGCACCCCAGCTTACCTTATGCGTGCAAGACCCGGCCAATTACCAATCGATCTAGAAATGGGAATTCTGAAACCAGACGCAGAAGTTCAAGACTCCAATTGGGATATCATACGGCAAAAGCAGTATCGCCAAGTGCAAGAGAGTGTGGAAAGAAGCCTTCAGCAAACTAGAGAAAGACAAGAGCGAACTTTCAACCAGAATGCTCTAGCGACCCCAGAAATCGTCGAACCAATAAACTGGACAATCAGTGGGAAGCCGTACCCTACACAGTTTTACCAACAAGAGTGGATAATCCTAAAATGTGTCTCATTAGCAAAAACGGAGGCTTAACATCTGTACTAGTGTCAAGAGACAATCTTAAATTATGTCCGGAAGCATTGAAAGAGCCAGACGTTGTCCAGCCAGAACCAGAAGTTATTCAACCCATACAGGTTCAACCAATAAAGGAAAAAGAAGAGGAAGTGTATCACACCTGTATAGGAGACTTTCCCAAAACCCTACTAACATACCATGGTGCAGTAGTGGTTTCCATGGTGGCCTTTTACCCAACACCGAACCCAATACCAGAAGTCCCAAGACAGGAAGAGGCTGACCCCGTACTACAGGAGGTTCCAGGCCAGGAAGAACAGATTCCTGGTCAGAGTAATCCCATTCACGGTGGACTTGCCAACTCCATAGTCCTGGAATTATCTTTAGCAGAGCGGGCAGATACTACATCCGCAGTAGACAGTAGTACACCACATGAAGAGACACCGCTATTACGTAGATCACAGCGTAGTACCCAGGGTCAATTACCGGCCAGGTATGCAGATTACCAACTATAAAGCTCATAATGTGAATTGTATATATGTTATGCCGTATATAGTTAAACAGAAAATGTAGTATAGTCATTGCTATCAGTCTGCAACGTTTAAGCCCAGTGCCTACAGAGACTTGTCTGTATGAACTTATTGCATATTCTTGAACTTTTTATCAGCCCGGAGGCACTAAATCAAAGCTCCGGAAAGACTGCTTTTTGAACTTTGCTTTTTGCTCTTTTTGAACTTTCTTTAGACTTTATATTGATAACTCCGTTGGAAAAATGGAACTAAATTCCTGGACACTAAGTACAGTGCCGTTCCTAATACCTTCAAGGATAGAACTGTATTAATGGACGCTATTTGAAGTGACTTTTTACAGAACTCTATTTTTGTTTCCTTGAGTGGTTTTTGTAACTTTTCATTTTTAAGACTCTGTACATATTAATTGTTATTTCAAAATGTTATTGTCCCACAGTCCCGGAGTACTGTTCTTAACTAAGGGGGAATGTGGCACCCCTAGGGGTATTTGCCACAAAAATAGTTACTGACAGTAAGTACAAATACTAAAATAGCAAGACTGCACTACCACCTCCGGCCAGAAGGGGGAGCTCCAGAGACTCCCCTTGATCCATTCTGGTCTGAGAGAAGAAATGGCAGTTGGGCCAAGGAGCTGATAGTGAGAGGTCATACAGTTGAATCTCTAACAGCCCTGTGACTGTTACCAGGCCTAAATCACCGGCCTGAGGAGAAGAGGGATAGAGAAAAAGGACATTGTGAGAACCGGGTAGCATTAATCACTACCCAGAACAGGCGCAAAGATGGATACCGGATTCGTGGCTGTATTCATTATATATAATACAGCAACCGGAAAAACGTGAGGTGATATCAGCTTCACTAGGGTCGGATGCAGCAACAGACACAGAGTTCAGCGGTACTCCCAGAGGGGGTAAACCGATAAAAGGACTCGGGTTGCCCGTCGAACCAGGACCCGGAGGGGACAGATTGGGCCGGCAGCCAGTTCACATACAGCAGCAGGGCCACACAGAAATTGCGCACAATAAGAGGCGAAGACCCCGGCAGGGTCAAAGTAACTCAGAGTTCCCATACAGACTCCGGTGACAGGACTGGTTGTAAATCCTTTTATGTTAAAGTAAACTGGTTAAACGTTTCAGTGCCTCAGTCTTTCATTTGGACAATAGCCATCTATCCAGGATCGAGATCGTCACCGCTGGGAGAACCTGCTGCTGATCAAGTAAGTGCCTGTCCCCTCATGATACCCCTTACACTGTGCATTGCCTGAGGCCACAGCACCGGGTCAAGCCACCCGTGACATCCCCCTCAAGAGACAGACTCCATTGGTCCGGTGCTGGGTATCCCGGTCTCCTGGGCGTCACATATGAATGACTTAGTTTCCTCCCCTTGTATGAATGGTCCCGCTTTCCCCCTTGTATGAATGGCTCAGCTTTCCCCCTTGTATGAATGGCCCAGCTTTCGTCCCCCCTTGTATGAATTGCTTAGTTTCCTCCCCTTGTATGAATGGCTCAGTTTCCTCCCCCTTGTATGAATGGCTCAGTTTCCTCCCCCTTGTATGAATGGCCCAGCTTTTCCCCCCTTGTATGAATGGCTCAGTTTCTTCCCCCTTGTATGAATGGCCCAGCTTTCGTCCCCCCCGCCCCGTGTATGAATGGCTCAGTTTCCTCCCCCTTGCATGAATGGCTCAGCTCTCCCCCCCTTGTATGGATAGCTCAGCTTTCCCCGGTTCCTGCTCCCATCTTGCATGCATGGCTCGCTCCCCATCCTCCCTGGCTGTCATACTCACCTTTCCACAACGCGCCTAACCCAGCTCTGTCCCGACGCGGCAGCTTCTTCCTGCGTGAGCGGTCACGTGATACCACTCATTAAGGTGATGAATATGCGTCCATATTCATCACCTTAATGAGCGGTACCACGTGACCGCTCACACAGGACGAGCTGCAGGCGCTGAGACCAGGCATCGATGGAGTACGTGAGTATGATGTCCTCAAGCGGGGGGGCTGTGAGGTGGGAGGCGGGCGGGCGCAAGCGGGGAGGAGACCCCAGACTTAAATTAACAAACAGAACAAAAAACTTGCTCAGGTGCCGCCCCCCCCACATCATCCCGCCCTAGGCACGTTCCCTCAAGTGCCTAGTGGCAAATACGGCCCTGGATGGCATACTAAACAGGATATAAAATCTAGGACGATTACATAAATGTATGCAATCCCAGATGATTGTGCTCAAAACACTCCACGCACAAACACACGAAGTGCTGATATGGGTGCACTGTCCCTAACTGTATATCTATCTGGTGACCTACCTATTTGCAGGGGTTGGCACCCTAAGATGACGAGAAATGGTGCCCCCGCTCGTCTGATCGTCTGATTTGATAAGAAAATTTAAGGAGAGTATGGAGTTATCATAGGTCTTCACCACACACCGGTTAAATTGTCAAGATCTTGGGAACGGGCCAAACGTCTTCCAGAATCTCCATCCATTCTAGCACCCCAGGGTTGGGGGTAAGATGCAGAATAGCTAGTAGAAACTAGATAGCAAAGCTGTTTTTGGTCTCCAAGTGAAACCATATGTTTGGGAAGTTATGATGCTTCATAGGTTTTGGGAGTTTTAGCTAGACACACCCAGGGCTGTAGGATATGGACCATCCTGGGGGTGGAAAAAGGAGTGATTGACCTAGGGGATAAAGGCTTGTGAAATGCCATGTGCTCTCTCTTTATCATGTTTGCTGTTCACTTCTAAAGGGGGTGCCATGATGAGTAGCAGCTGGCACTCCACGTCCCTATGTGGCCCAGCAAACATGGTTGAATATCAAACCAGTAACTGACATATTTCATCGGCTTATACTTTTTGTGCTACTTTCTGTGTTTGCATATCTGACCAATGTACATGTATAACCATTGGATATATAGTGTTTTGTCTAGTGTGCCCTTAAGGCGATTAAATATATAATTTAACCTTGATCTGCTCATTATCTCGATTCACGAATACACATGTCTGTGTTCACGGCTTTAACTTTACATGCTACCGGGGCTGTTTTCTGGCCCAATATTATTATTATTATTATTTATTTATATAGCACCATTGATTCCATGGTGCTGTACATGAGAAGGGGTTACATACAAGTTACAGATATCACATACAGTAAACAAACTAACAATGACAGACTGATACAGAGGGGCGAGGACCCTGCCATTGCGGGCTTACATTCTACAATATAATTCTGTTAACAGACCGGGCTTATATCTAATGAGGAATTGGTGGCAGGCTGGCAGGGCTCTGTCTCACTAGTGCTAGAGTGTGGTGCCACATCAGCAGATATGTGGGTTACCTTCTGTCATTCTCTGTGCCTCCCTGGGCCCATGTTGACAGAGGGTGTCTGTGTATAACTGTACCAACCTGACCTTACGTGTGCCCAGGGGCTGTGCAAATGTGGAAACCATACAGAGTGATACCTCCAACGTAACAGTGACGTCTGGCGGGGAGGCAAGGTGTGGGTTCATCAAATATATCCTAACTCTCAATGAAAATTGTCAACATCACAACATTTAAAACTATATTTGTGGGACATTTTAAAGCATTTCCCACTCCAATCTACTAAGTGAAATCAGCAAAACCTCCCAGAATTCTCAACATTTGCTGTTCCCCATTCTGTTGGAAAATCCCTCGAATAGAAGGATGAACTGAATGTGACAGTCAGAGGCTGTCATCTGAATTTATCTATATTATAAATTATGCAGGGATACATTCCCATTGTGGTATCAATACCTACATAGATGGACAGACTTGCAACTCATAAGTCCATGTATACAAAAAGAGCTGCTATGTTCTTCTGAGATATCAGATCAAAGTGGCTTCTTATACATTATGTGTAAGGCCTCTTACAGATCTCCATTTTTCATGTACAAGTTCTGTCTCTGTGTTTCACTGATAGTATGTAACGTGTCGCGGGGCCTTAGCCATGGGTGAGATGTTCATCTCTTATACCTAGCATGTTACATGAAAGTGGGGGTCCTGGTTGGGTGTGTGGACTTCGTCTATGGGGGCCGCACTACAATGTCCAGAATATCCTTGTACATGGTAGCATTCATGTTTCCATCAATTCTATGCAGAGGACCAATGGCAGATGCAGAATTGCAACCTCAAACCATGACATTGCCACCATGTTTCACTGTAGGTGTTTGGTACCTTACATCATTACATTTTCCAATTGGGTGGTATATATAGTGCTTGCCATCACTACCAAACAGATTGAACTTGGATTCATCTGACCACAACACCTTAGACCAATCTGTCTCTTTCCATTGGCTGTGTTCTTTGGCAAACTGAAGTCGGATCTTTCGATTCTTTGCAGAGATGAAAGGCTTCTTGACTGGAAGTCGTGCAGTCAATCCTACTGTTCTTAGAGATCGCACCACAGTTTGGCGACTCACTTTGTCCCTGTATTCTTCATTCATGTCGTGCAAAATCTGTACAGCACTTTTAAGGACATCAGATACTGACTTTTTCTTAATAATGTGATCAACTTTGGAGAAAGTTTTCCCTGGTCGTTCACTTCTAGGTTTGTCAGCTGTTCCATAACCATCTTTTTCTTTCTTTACTATACGTGACACTTGACTATGAGAACAGTTGAATTCCATAGCTACCTCTTTTTGGCTTTTGCCTCACTTGACTCTCAGAATTATAATCTTCCTGACATCTGGTGATAAATTTGGCTTAGTCTTTGCCTTGTTTTAACCGAAAAACACAAAAAAAGAAAAAAAAACCATTTTAGGCAAAATTCAACTACTCATGACAAAGTATGCATAACATTTGGCCCAGCAAATGTTGAAAACTAACAAATAAAGGGATAAAACAATGTCAAACAAAATTTTCATCCTTTAGAGCTAACAACCATTCCCTTCTGGTTTACTAAAATCACCAGGAAAATGGCAACAACCAGACAGAAGTACCGTATTTTTCAGACTATAAGATGCACCGGACCATAAGACGCACCCTAAATTTGGGGTGAAAATTGCAGAAAAAAAGATTTTTTATAAGATGGGGATCCGTCTTATTGTCTGAATTTACAGTATCTTACCTGATGGCTGGCGGTGGCAGAGCAGGGTCACAGGAGGTATGGTTTCGGCAGAGGTGGGGTGATGCGGTACGGCGTGCACCTGAGCAGGGTCCCTTCCTGCTTAGGTGGGCGACAACACGGCCTGGTGTCCATGGGGGGGTTGCAGCAGCGGTGTGGCGACGGCAGAGGTGCAGGGATAATGAGCGGTATGGCATGAGCATGGTCCCTTCCACAGGTGAGGTGACACAGCAGCCTGGTATCCATTCCAATGTGAGCAGCAAAGCCGGGTTAATTACCGATTTATCGGTGGCAGTGGCCATCTTCCTGAGGCTAAATCTGCGAACTCAGCTTCAGGAAAATGGCCGCCGCGATCTCCATCTGCGCACACGTGGCCTCCCGCGGCCATTTTCCTGAAGCCCTGGGAAGCAGAGCACTCCATCTGTGCACGCGCGGCCTCAGGAAGATGGCCGCCACCACCGATAATGCCATGATTCACCCCACTCTGCTGCTTACCAGGCTGCTGCATCACCTCACCTGTGGAAGGGAACCCGCTCACGCCATACCGCCTCCTCATCCCCACACCTCTGCCGCCGCACCTCTGCCGCCGCCACACCACTGTTGGTAAGCCTGTATTCCAACTATAAGACGCACCCCCCATTCCCCCCCTTTTTTTGGGGGGAAAAAGTGCATCTTATAGTCGGGAAAATAAGGTAATTTGACCAATTTTAACCACGTTCAGATGTGGCCCGTAATAATATATCCCTGCGCACTGGTACTTATGGATGAGGAACGGATTATTGCGTAATTTTTTTATATGACATTGCGATTGAAGTTGCAGTGATCATGGAGCGCCCATTAGGACCATGGGGTACTCGGGCCGGGTCCGATGGTTCTTCAGGAGGTTGTCACGGCAGCAGTGACATGGTCCGTGGCCCTGGGCATCCAATAAAATTAATTAAATGAAGTGGAAATAAAGTCCATAGGGAGTTAGTTCGTGACGCCACCTGTGGTGTTCAGCAATGGATGGCCGATGCTGTTTAAGGGGACCGCTGGGGCCAATGGTGACACAGCTGGGATGGTTCTGCTCCCAACAGGAGGAGCGGGGCCCAGGGCTACCAGTACAGTTGGTAAGGTAATCATTGATTGCACCAATCACAGGGCACAGATGCAGTGTGGCCGCTCTGTGATCGGTCTGTGACTGCCCTGCATGTCTTCATAGTAGCTGAGGATTTGTACAGTGTGGTCATGCTGTCCGATCTGCACTGTGCTGGGCCTTGTGGTGCCACACAAGCCTGTGACACCACAATCGCTTGCTGCTGCCAGAGAAGAGAGAACAAAGAAGAGAGAAGACAGAAGACATTTGTGTCTGCAGTCACACTGTCCGATCATGGGCCGTGCTTGGCGTTGTGGTGCCACAGAAGCCTGTGATACCACAATCGCTGCTCTTGAAGAACACAGAACACAGAAGAAGAAATAGAGAAGAAGGAAGAGAGAGAAAAGAAGAGAGAAGACAACTGTAAGCTTTTTGATCCCTGATCCTTGGCGATCTCTCCTCATCCACCCCAATCCCCCTCTCCCTCCTTCCTTTGCACCACCTCAGTGCTCACATCCAGTAGCGGCTGAGTGTTGATTAATGACGCAGTTCACTGATCAGCACTTGTGCTCGCTGTTTTACACTTTTTTTTACTTACTATTTTTTGTCCCGTTATTTGCACCACCTCCATGCGCACATCCAGCTGAGCATTGATTAGTCAAAAATATAGGAAAGAAATATATCTTGGTACCGTGTTAGCCAGTGGATAGAAAAATATTTAGAATTGAGAGTCCTCAGTGGTTGATATCTTTTAATGGCTAACTGAAAAGATATCTATACTATGTTGTGCATAAATATGTGATTCTTCAGAATTTGTTTTAGTCTTTGTCTTTGTCTTTGTCTCGAAAGCTTGCAATTTGTTACCATTTTTTCAGTTAGCCATTAAAAGGTATCAACCACTGAGGACTCTCAATTCTAAATATTTTTCAAAAATATAGCAAACTTCGGCACTCAAATTAGAAATTGTATTTGTACAAAAGGCAAATCCAAATTTTCAGACCCATATAAGTACAGATATGTGTAATTCATCGACATTTTGGCATCACATTGCCTTATTCAAGATATATCTGCATGTAAAGAAAAATGGTGTTAATAATAGGTATATAGTGAAAATTATAAAGTGGGTCAAAGTGAATGTAAAATAAAGAACAATTATATCACATATATATCTTAATTAAACTAAATGCTAATTATACAAACTTACTAAAGTAGAAAACTGCATAACCTCCTAAGGGCAAGAAGGTTAAAACATTTTTTGAGGGGGACACTGAGAAATTGCACTAAGCATTGATTAGTGACGCAGTTTATCACCAGTATCACCACTCGTGCTCTCTGTTCTACATGTTTATTTTTCACTTAATCTTTTTCTCCAAAGTTCCTGCTTTTTTTTCTTTTATCTTTTTCTTTAAAAAAAAAGTTTACACCGAGCACTCTCTCCCACACACAACTGAATAAAGTACTGACACAAACACCACATACATACCAAAAAAATGTTGTCCTTCTAGTCCCAAAAATTCTATTCAGTGGAGGAGGCATACGCTTTCCTTGCCTCTGACACTAACAGTGAGGGAGAGGATTCCACCTTTCTTTATTTTTCAAAGTACTCATCCTCTTCCTTCTTATTCTCCTCATGTGCTGCTGAACTGCCACAAAAATGCCCCAGGACAGAAGGTGAACCAGCGCCCCCATTATTGAACCCGTATTGACCTTGCCCCCTGAAAATTATGAGCCACTCATTCCTGATTTTGTGGCGCAATCAGGAATCATTTTTACACCACGGCCTCACAGAAATAGACTTTTTCAAAGTCTTTTTCTCTGAGGATTTTGCTAACCTCATGGTAGGCCAAACTAATTTATATGCTCATCAATTTTAGGCACAATACCCAGATTCATAATTTTTTAACTGGACTCCTGTAGACGCAGTTGAAATGATGATGTTTGGGGGCCTGGTTCTTCACATGGAGATCCTGAAGAAGCCAGAACTTCGGCAATATTCGAGTGTTGATGTTTTATACAACACTCCAGTGTTCAGAATGGTCATGGCCTGGACACCTTTTGAGGAAACCCATAAATTCCTGCAATATAATGATAATGCACGGCAGTCCTCCCCGAGGTGACCCCAACTTTGACAGTCTGTTCAAAGTTCGTCCGGTCATCGAACACCAACAAAAAGTTTGCTGAAGTGTATATGCCCCAAGGGACATCTGCGTGTACGAGTCCCTAATCCATTTAATGGGGAGGCTTAAATTCGGGCAGTTCCTGCCCAGTAATATGGCCAGGTATGGAACTAAACTCTATAAGTTGTGTGAGAGCACCACAGGGTACACCCTCAGGTTGAGTTTATGAAATAAAGGACACCCGGATTGAACCCCTTGAATGCCCACCTGTCCTGGGAATGAATGGGGAAATTGTATAGGATATGGTGCACCCACTGCTAGATCAAGGTCCTCTAACTTTTATTCCACTTTCCCACTCTTCAAGTCCCTCTCTGTACGAGGTACTGCAACCTGTGGTACAGCGTGAAAAAATCAGAGAGGCCTCCCGAAAATGCTAATTGGGCAGATGCTCAGAAGGGGTGACAACAGAGCCCAATGTAGCGACCACCTGTGGTGGTCAAGTGCAAGGACAAGAGGGATGTCTTTTTCTTGACCACCATGCATGGTGATGGCAGCATCCTCAGCACCTCTACACAGGTCACCAAACCAGACTGGGTATTTTTTCCTTTCACGTTCCATTAATTCCTGGGAAGCATCTGAAAGGTTAATAAACTTCTTCAATGTGGTTTTGAGCACCTTGAGGGGTGCCGTTTTTAGAACGGTGTAACTTTTGGGTATTTTCTATCATACAGATCCCTCAACGTCACTTCAAATGTAAGGTGGTCCCTAAAAAAAATTGTTTGTAAATTTTGTTGTAATAATCAGAAATCACTGGTCAAATTTTAATCCTCATAACTTCCTAAAAAAAAATTATGCTTCAAAAATTGTGCTTATGTAAAGTAGACATGTTTGAAAATTGCTAAATTTTCAAAATTTACGCTAAATGTACGTTTTTTTCACAATTAAATGCAAGTCATATAAAATAAATTGCACTACTATCATGAAGTACAATATGTCACAAGCAAACTGTCTCAGAATCAGCGGGATACGTTGAAGAACTTCAGAGTTATTACCTCATAAAATAACAGTGGTCAGATTTGTAAAAATTGGCCTGGTCAATAACATGCAAACCACCTTTGGGGACAAAGGGGTTAAAGAAAGTAAAACCTATGATCGAGGCACATTTAGGGAGCTAATACCGATACAGATATCTGCACATCTGAATATGAATATTCAGATTTAGAAAGTAATAAAAATCGTCAACTGAGGGGCAGTGGGAATAGACATTGTGGCAATAGGGGGAGGTATAGAGGTAGATACGAACCAGGATATAGAGCTAAAAGCACTGTTTCCAATAGAGGATTCTTTGGTACAAAACAGACATCAGGAAAGTGCAGAAGGACCCACTCTCCCTGGTCCCTCAGGATCTTTTTTAGGTTAAGGACCACCGACCCCTCATTACACACTCAGGGACAGAAAAGGAGTCTAGATGGACTGAGTGATGCACACTGATGATATGCAGATTATATCAACCTATCGCACAAGGTACTTACAGATTTAGAATTGTCTCTAATGAGAAAGGGTCTATCATTTGTCCCTACTACTAATTTTGATTAATTTACCTGGTTGAAGGATGTTTCACTTTTTACCCATAAACTTAAATGAGGTAAATACAAGAAAATGACTGACAAAAATAAATGTAGGGAATTGAGAATTGAAAAGGGAAATTTAACAGACATAAGATTATTGGAAGAGCTTTGGGAAGAGGGTCAAAGAAATGTAGGAGAAGGATCCTTTACTGATCTGAGACCCAAAAGTATGAAAACATATGCTGTCCCTGAGATCAATTGCATTGATATTTTTGAAAGAATGGTCATACAGGGTCTATAACAGATCTCTAAGCAATCTAAATGGTGTTCAAATTTGCAGAATGCAGAGACCTCTCTCTGTCCTTTCGAACCTGGAACGAGACAACAGCATTTTCAAAAACCTTTAGAAAAAGGTATCAATGTTGTCATTCTCAAAAGGGCCCATTATAGAGAGAGCTGTCTCAACATTTTGTTGGACCCCCAATGTTATAAGATCTTGGAGACTGACTGAACCGAAGTATTTTATGGGGAACTAAAATCTGTTCCAAGGAAGGCAAATGATGTAGGCTAGATTGACAATAAGGAGTTGGCCATTAGGCTTCCCAAACATCAACAGGTGGCTACTTTTTACTTTCTGCCAAAAGTCCATAAAGGCTACTCACCCCTTAAAGGAAGACCAAATGTGTCAGACATTGATAGTTGGACACAAGAGATGAGTGTCTGCATCAACATAATTTTATAAATGGAATCCTTAGAACAGAACACATAATAGTAGACAGTCAAACTTTATACCAAGTGGTGATGGGGGGCTATATTAGCATGGGATACTCCCATAATTGATGATAAAGCACAAAGGAAAAAGAGCAAAGAGATTATCCCATATAAAATATGTCAAAGTTTATTCGAAAAATATTATACAATACAGAAAAGGTAAAATACAAATCACATTCAAAGACAAAGTGGATAGTTGAATTCCACAGGTGAAAAGCAAAGGGTCCACGGTTAATACAGTGGATGAGAAGACCAATAAATAGCAGCAAGTCTCATAAAGTGCCAGTGCACGTGAAGTTACTGTTCCCATGTGAACAAAAATACTGATTATTGAGAAACATATATGAAATATCTAAATTAAAGAAGTGTATATCACTGATGTGTATACCGCTTTAAGGGAGTGAGAAACTGCAAATATCACGCTAAGTTCCGCTCCTACTCATTGTCTTCACCTGGGACCAAATGTTGCGGTAAGCCCCAACAAGCGTTTCACGTGGACTTCCAAGGGGGACTCACAATTGTCGGGCAGAATTTGGTCCCTTTCCTTCTGACAAAACTGGTGTAACTGATCCTGGTTTGTAGGTTGCTTTGCTCGCACCTGCCTTTTCAGCTTTGCCCATAAATTTTCAAAAGGACTGAGATCATGGCCACTCCAAAGCATTGACTTTGTTATCCTTAAGCCACGTTGTTACCATTTTGGCAGATTCAGGTCATTGTCAATTTGGAAGACCCATTTCCGCCAAAGCTTTAACTTCCTGGCTGATGTCATGAGATGTTGCTTCAGTATTGCCACATAATTTTCTTTTCTCATGGTGCCATCTATTTTGTGAAGTGCACCAGTACCTCCTGTAGCAAAACAACCCCACAAAATGATGCGGTCAGCCAGTCACCCCCGTGTTTCACATTTGGGATGGTGCTCTTAGGCTTCCAAGCTTCTCCCTTTTTCTTCCAAACGTAACAATGGTCATTATGCCCAAAAAGTTCAATTTTAGTTTAGTCAGACCACAGGACATGTCTCCAAAAATTAAGGTCTTTGCTCCTCTGTGCATTTGCAAACCTCTGTCTTTTTTATGTTTCTTCTGGAGTAATGGCTTCTTCCTGTCAGAGTGGCCTTTCAGCCCATGTTGATACAGTACTCATTTCATTGTGGATATTGACACAATCTTACCAGCTTCTGCCATCATCTTCACAATGTCTTTTGCTTTTGTCCTTGGGTTGATATGCAACATAGTTTTATCACAAACCATTTAGAGTTGCAAATAGGGCCTTCCGGCTGAGCCCTATATTAGTCTTAACAATTTTTAAGAGGAAATCTGTCCTTCTGGATCCTCACTGCCACACAGATTTGCTGTTTTTATGGTTCAATAAAGCATTGCCACACAGCTTTACTCTCACCCTGCATTGTCTGAGTAGTATTACGCCCACAGAGGAAGAAGAGCGGGCGTTCGGAGGGATGATCCCTGGTCCAAGCAGTTTCGGCAAGCGGACCAGGGCGCCCACTGACCCCCGTGTATCCACAGTGATCACAACATTTTATGTGCACATTACCTCATACTTTTTCAGGATTTCTCTTTTAATTCTTGCCTCCTTGCCTTCATGTAGCCGTATAGTACTATACATAAAACTGCATCATTAGGACCTAATATAAAGGCAATAGATCTTAACTTTATTTTTACTTTTACCCACTGTAAATTTAAATGACTGTGTTCATATGGGTTTGAATATTTAGTTTTGCCTTCAGTTCAATAAAATTTTTAATTTGTGAGTGCTGAATTTCGCCATTTATATTCATTACCTCATACTGATATGTGGGATACAACTTTCCTAGATATATTATACTCTGTGTGCAGAATTACTAGGTAATTTGTTTTTTTTAGCTTTTAACTTTATCATTGAATAACTCCAGTGCTGTTGGTCAGTCCAAAAGCTAATACCTTATTATGTCTGAAACCTGAATCTTAAGAAAGCAAATAGAGTTTTTATCTTTCTTAGGAGAATATCCATGTGTGCAAAACTATTGGCCAATTATTAGTGTGCAGAATTATAATGCGACTAAATGAAAATAGAAAATTATCACATCTCAAGTGTATATTTTTATCTGTTAAAAAATATGATCAAAATGGCCACACTTCTTTTCAATAACAGTCAAAAGCATTCCATCCGTAGAGTCTATCACTATTTGAAGAAAGTGTCTTCTAAAAACTGGCTGTAGGTTTGGAGTTGATTTTGAGTCCATATTCAACCTGAAAAGATCTAACTAGCACATCTTCAATAATTCCGGACCATAGTAGTACCCCATCTCAACATTTCTGACATATGTGTCAAAGTGGAGGTCTATGACTGTTACTGATGCAACCACAGGCCAATCCATCTGGTCCATCAAGAGTCACTCTAATCTTGTCAGTTCATAAATCCTTTGTAAAATGTGTCTTAAGATATTTCTTGGTCCAGTCTCGATATATCAAAGTACATATGTGTCTTTTTCAGTGGTGGTCAGGTTTTAGCCCTCCTTACCTCAGCCATGTCTCTAAGCACTAAATACCTTGTACTTCTGGGTCTACATGGTGGCTGCAGTTCTGGAATATGACAGCACTGAAAGATAATGGCTTTCTGGTGGCTTCAATTTTGATTCTTCTCAAATCTTTGGCAGTTAATGTTATGTTTTTCCTTAATGCGTTTTTTTGCAACCCTGTTGAATATTTGCAACAAAACATTTGATGGTTCTGTGATCACTCCCCAATATGTCAGCAATCTTAATAATGCTGCATCCCTGTGTAAGACTGATACCATTTTTCCAGTCAGTTAAATTTGCTTTTTTTTTTAGTCCATTTTGTGGAAATTAAGCTGCCTAATAATTCTGCACAACTTCATAAAGGTTATTGTGTCCTTAGGACTCATCCCCCTCATTAGACAAATACATATCACCTGATCTGCTTCAGCCAATAAGCATTCAAGTTTATACAGATTAGAGCTGGGAAATCTGCATAATAATAAAGATGATGTGGTCAAAATACTCACGTGCCTAATAATTCTGTGTATGGTCTCATAGTATATTCATGGAATAATGATGATATAATATTTGACTCACTGGAAATTTCTTAAGTTCTATTCTTAATTCTCCCACTTCCCTTCCTACAGCTTTGGGATATTTTCTAAAAGTAGAAACAATCTGTTTTTTTTGTGGAAATCTTGCATTCCGCTGGATTCAATGGTTAACTATTAGAAACTCCCTAATAATGGCGTCAACATATATTTTCCTATATAGCTTCCTGGCAAGTATTGAAGTTAAGTATTTTACTCAATAAAACTCTAAAAAAAAAACCATGAGTGGTGCAGTTTATGTAAAAACACAACCTTATTTAAATCAACCCCCTTAGCCATAGGACAGTATTCTGTACTCCAATGATCTCCAGGAGGAAATGTTTTGGACCAGGATTGCCAACAATCTGTGAATGCACAGATACTCTAAAAAAAATGGATTATACTTATTATTTTACCTTTCATAGTATCTCGAGCTTTAAAAATATGCAATCATGTAAAAAAAAGTAAGAACGCCCCATAGAAAGTGGGCTTCATCTGAGGACTAAGATGGCAGCCATCAAAGCTTTCATCAGGGCCCTGTTTGCCATGACAATCCATCGGCACCATGCAGTGCAATCATATTGCGGAAGGTGTGGTAATAAGAGCCGATGCACGAGTGCACAGTAATTAAACAATTTAATGCCACTGTGTGTGATTGACAGCAGCAGTGCTTAAATGGTTAAACAGCTTAGATCAGGGCTAGTTCCATAAATATTCCTGTGTTTCACAGCCAGCATCTGCCATTTATGGTGCAGGTTCAGCCACTGAGTCTGTTCCGTACACCGGAACCTGCCATGTTGTGAAGCATTATCAGGTTGTAGGGTCTCTTTTTGGTGAACTTTGAGATGATCAGACATTATCTTGTCATGAAATGAGAAATTCATAGTGCATTCTGAGGTGGGTACAATGACCACTTGCTGATGCAGAAAGCAACTCTAATCAAGAACATCTGGTGAACTAATATCTTCTGCTACTGTGTCAAAAATGTCTGCCTCATCTGCCCAGAGCACATTGTTTCAGAAGCTCTGTAGATATATGTGGAAAAATTAGTCTTATATTAACCCTGCTGTTCTGTTGGTCAAAAATGACCGACTTTGAACTTCAATATTCTTTAAAATATTCAAGATGCGGCTCTGAAACCCGTGGCCGACCGACCCATCCTCATTTAAGTCAATCAACAAGTTTCAGAACCGCATCTTGAACACCCCAAAAAATACCAAAGTTCAAAATAGGTCTCCCCAGACCGAACAGAACAGCAGGGTTAATGGTCTTGGTACATCTCATGATAAGTAACTGAGGTTCTTCTAGCCATCTTGGAGCATCTTGTATTCTGTCGTCTGGCTAAACTTGCCATCACAAAATCTTCCCCACTTTTAGATAATGTTTCGGAGAGAGTGTAATGATTAATCTTGAATGGTTTAGCATTCCTTTCCATCCTTATCATGTCTTGTTGGCACCTGTAACCTTCATTTTGAAGAACTCTGGAAATCTCTTTGGATGTAGACATGTGATACCGCACATACAAAACAAAATATCTTTAGTATCTGTATATGCATGGTACAACAATGCCTGATGGACCCCTCTAACTCATAATCGGGGCCCATCGGAATCAGTTGAATTTCCGTTCTCATTGACAGCAAAAATAAACTTGCATTTTTAGCTATCAATTCAGATTGAATTGTTAGCAAGAAACATTGGTACTCATTTAATAGACCACACACACATGCAGACAACAACTGTGTGGGGAAAAACTATTGTTTATACAATCGTTCATGTCTCCATATAGCATCATATTGTCAGCAGCACTTCTCCTGTTTGCATGAGTGATGTGCTGCCGACAACAATGATTTTTATGCCAGCTTAAATGATCTGATCACACAATAACCAAGCATTTCGTTCATCAGGAGATCGACAGCATGTGCAATAATTGGAAACAGGCATCGTCTAAACTTTAAGCTGAGAATCTTAACATTTCCATGGGCATTGGAATATTTTGAAAAAGACATTGTCTCTTGTTCTTTTGCTCCATTGCTGGGCGCTGATAAGGTCTTGTTTAAGTTCCTCTTACAGACTTTGCCAATGTCAAAGAGGAAGCATTAAAAGCTATTGAGACATACTCTGTGTCCACATAAACTTACACTTGACTCACTGCAGGAGCTTATAGAATGATGCAACTAATAGAACTGATGTGTAAAATAACTGATGGCTGGCTGCCTGGCAAGAAATGTTTTATACCAGTAGTCACTATATCAGTATCCTATTCCTAACAATTACAGAGTAGCCATCTACAATGGCTTGAGAAAGTATTCATTCATCTATTTTACCTATTTTGTTACATTGCAACCTGTAGCGTCGGTGTCCCTGCACATTTCTCTCCTCCACTGACATGGACTCACCTCCGTGGTCCCTGACCTGCACTTCAGTTCCTTCCGGATGCTGCCCAGGGTCTGAGCACTACTCTTACTGATCAGATCATGAGTAAGACTTTATAGTTGAAACGCGTTGATCCTCCTTACTGGTGTGCCAGGTGTTTGTTATGCAAAGACTTTTTTGAAGAACAATATATCGTTTTATTTGTCTAATAAAGTCTCACAAAGTTTGAACCACCTCCTCCTTCAGCTGGATCATTTCTCTTCTTATCTCCATTTGCTGTGGGCGCTCACCCCGATCCGTGCTGGGCGTTGGCAGGTCTGGGGATTCCTTCTAAGACCGGTAAGCTGACTACATTCCTTTTTTTCCTTTATTATTCCAGGTGTTTATTTCTGTTTTGCTGATGACTATGGCTTACAGCCAATGAAAACCCAAAAGTCATTATCTCAGTAAATTAGAATAATTAACAGAAAACATCTGCAAAGGCTTCCTAAGCATTTGAAAAGGTCCCTTAGTCAGTCTCAGTAGGCTCCACAATCATGGAGAAGACGGCTGACTTGACTGATGTCCAGAAGGCAGTCACTGACACACTCCACAAGGATGGTAAGCTACAAAAGCTCATTGATAAGGAGCTGTCTGTTCACAGAGTGCTGTATCCAAGCATATTAGTGGAAAGTTGAATGTAAGGAAAAAGTGTTGTAGAAAAAGCTGCATAAGCCACCGGGATAACCGCTACCTTGAAACGATTGTTAAGAAAAGACCATTCAATTATTTGGGGAAGATTCACAAGGAGTGGATTGCTGCTGGAGTCATTGCTTCAAGAGCCACCACACACAGACGTATCCAGGACATGGGCGGGACAGTGTCGCATTCCTTGTGTCAGGCCACTCATGACCAATAGACAACGCCAGAAGCGTCTTACCTGGGCCAAGGAGAAAAAGAACTGGACTGTTGCTCTGTGGTCCAAGGTGTTGTTTTCAGATGAAAGTAAATTTTGCATTTAATTTGGAAATCAAGGTCCCAGAGTCTGGAGGAAGAGTGGAGAGGCCACAATCCAAGCTGCTTGAGGTCTAGTGTGAAGTTTTCAGAATCAGTGATGGTTTGGGGAGCCAAGTCATTTGCTGGTGTAGGTCTACTGTGTGTTATCACGACCAAGGTCAGTGCAGCCAGGAAATTTTAGAGCACTTCATGCTTCTGCTGACCTCTGCTGACAAGCTTTTTGGAGATGGAAATTTCATTCTCCAGCAGGACTTGGCACCTGTCCACACTGCCAAAAGTACCAATACCTGGTTTGAAAACAACAGCATCGCTGTGCTTGATTGGCCAGCAAACTCGCCTGACCTTAACCACATAGAGAATCTATGGGGTATTGTCAAGAGGAAAATGAAAGATACTAGACCCAACAATGCAGAGGAGCTGAAGGCTGTTATCAAAGCAAACAGGGCTTCCATAACACCTCAGCAGTGCAACAGGCTGATCTCCTCCATGCCACACCACATTGAGGCAGTAAATGATGCAAAAGGAGCCCCCAACAAAGTATTGAGTGCATTTACTGAACATACATTTCAGTAGGCCAACATTTCAGTTTTTAAAATCATTTTTCAAGCTGGTGTAATAAAGTATTCTAATTTACTGAGAAAATGACTTTTGGGTTTTCACTGGCTGTAAGCCATAATCATCAACATTAACAGAAATAAACACTTGAAATAGATCACTCTGTTTGAATGACTTTATATAATATATGAGTTTCCCTTTTTGTATTGAAGAACTGAAATAAATTAACTTTTTAATGATATTCTAATTTTGTTAGAAGCACCTATATATCTAACAACTAGTGTTAAGCGATACCTTCTGATATCGGGACATATCAGGATCGGATTGGATCGGCCAATATCCAAAAAATATCGGATATTGCCGATACTGATACCAGAAACCAATGCAAGTCAATGGGACACAAATATCGGAATGAAAATAAGCCCTTTCTTTCTTTGTACATCCTGTTCCGGAGGGGGGAAGAGTGTGGGCGGTGTGTGGGCGGAGACTGCGTGTCTGTGTGGGACCATGGGGGGGGTCTATGCGGGCCTGCCGGGGGTCTGTACGGGCCTCTCGGGGGGTCTGTGTGGGCTGCCGGGGGTCTGTGTGGGCCTGCCGGGGGTCTGTGCGGGCTACCGGGGGTCTGTGTGGGCCTGCCAGGGGTCTGTACGGGCCTCTCAGGGGTCTGTATGGGCCTGCCAGGGGTTGTGTGTGTGTGCAGGCTTCGTCCAATGGGACTACAAGTCCCATCGAGCTTTGCCTGCTATAATGGCAGTTATTGACACATTAGCCAATGATGGGACAGTAGTCCCATCATCAGCCTAATGTGTTGAATGTAAAAAACAAACAAACACATACATACACAAACATACATACATACTACATACAACACTACATACATACTACATACATACATAAAACATACATACAACATTCTACATACATACTACATACATACATACAACATACATACAACATACCACATATATACAATATACATACAACATACTATATGCTTCATACATACATGCATACAACATACAAACATACAACATACATACAACATACTACATACATACAACAAACTACATAAAACATACATACAACATATCACATACATACAACATAAATACTATATACATACTACATACATGCAACATACTACATACATACTACATACAACATACATACTACATACATACTACATACTACATACATACATACATATATGCATACTGCATACATACATACATACAACATACTACATACATACAATAATAATAATAATCTTTATTTTTATATAGCGCTAACATATTCCGCAGCGCTTTACTCTCTGCACACATTATCATCACTGTCCCCGATGGGGCTCACAATCTAAATTCCCTATCAGTATGTCTTTAGAATGTGGGAGGAACCGAAGTACCCAGAGGAAACCCACTCAAACACAGGGAGAACATACAAACTCCTTGCAGATGTTGTCCAAGGGGGGATTAGACCCAGGACTCCAGTGCTGCAAGGCTGCAGTGCTAACCACTGCAGTCACTGTGCTGCCCAACATACATACTACATACATACTACGTACATACATACTACTTACATACATACATACTACACGCATGCATACAACATACATACTACATACATACTGTACATACATACTACATACATACTACATACAATACATTCATACATTACATACAATACATACATATAACATACAGTACATATATCATAGAGTACATACTCACCATCACTTGTCACTTTGTTCCCCAAAGCCAGTGTCATCTGTAAAAAATATTAAAATAACAAACAAACAATATACTCCCTGATCCACAGAAATCCACGAGTGTCCCACGACGATCTCCTGTGGAGAACGGCAGCATCAGCTGATGCGACCACTCTCTAGGGGCTCCAGGAATACAATGATGGGAGGAAGGTATCCTTCCGCACTGTATTCCTCCGCCGCTGTAAAAAAATAGTCCTTAGTCTCACTTTCAGCATTGCTGTGTGAGAAATTTCCCACGCAGCAATTGCCATAAAGTGAGACTCTGAACTATAGTAACCTCTCAGTGATGCACTGCAGGAGCCATTGTCTCCTGACTGTATGTCACTGAAGGTCCTACTGTATAGAGCAGTGACATCCCCATATCCCACTGCTATACGTGAGTATAGCGGTGCTAAGTGCCGGAATTGGCGCATCTTACAGATGCGCCATTTCTGGGGCGGCTGCGGACTGGTATTTGTAGCCTGGGGGGCCAATATCCATGGCCCCTCTCTAGGCTATGAATATCAGCCCTTTAGCCTTTCTGGCTATAAAATATAGGGGGACCCCACGTCATTTTTTTGGGGACTTGTAGTCCCAACGGACAATGCCTGCACACACACAACCCCCGGCAGGCCCGTACAGACCCTTGAGAGGCCGGTACAGACCCCCGGCAGGCCTGTACAGACCCCCAACAAGCCCGCACAGACCCCCACGGTCACGCACAGACCCCGCCCGCACACACAGACACGCATTCTCCGCCCATGCAGCGCCCACATTCCATTATAGTGCATCATTGCACTATGGGAACTTCCGATTACGGTATTCGATATCTTAAAAGTATCGGAACTCAGTATCGGAAATCCGATACAGCGAATATCGGCTGATACCTGATATTTGCATTATCGTAATGCTCAACATTACTAACTACATGCATTTTTAATGTACTTTACAAATTGCTCACATTTGCTTATTGCTTCACACAGTTGAGGTATATCTTCGATAAAATGACAGACCGCTCCATTCTTTGTAGGTGGGAAAACTTGAAAAATTGTCAGTGTATCAAATACTTATTTTCCTCCCTGTATATGGCACTATAGAGACAGTTATCTTTCTTCAAGACGTCGAGAACTATTTCTTTACAAACAAATATATTATTGAAATCTGTCCATGGTGTAGCTATCTAGCAATAACTCTATTCACAGACTGGAGAAACTAGTATGGGGGTATACAGCTGATACAGGCTGGGGTGATTTCCAAGAGTGGAAATGTACAATGCATGGTGAAATACAGGTTGCTAAAGTTGCCTGGTATGCTATAATTGGTTGTCATCCATTTATCACTTAGACTATCGTAGATCACTTGGCATCCCTCACGCCCACTCAATCACCTGTTACATCTAGAGTCCATCTCCCTTCATTTATTGCGATGAGAGGTCTAAATACAGTCTGCAAGTACTTGCTTGGTTGTATTTGAAACTCACATAACGTTTCTTCAGAAGAGCTGGTTTCCACTCAAAGGATACCTTTCCATTCCAAGGTGGTCGAACCTGGACAGAACAAGTCAAGAGATTGGGGAAATTTTCTTTCTGGAGAGATGGGACTGACACGTGTGTATATATATATATATATATATATATATATATATATATATATATATATATATATATATATACAGTGGGGCAAAAAAGTATTTAGTCAGTCAGCAATAGTGCAAGTTCCACCACTTAAAAAGATGAGAGGCATCTGTAATTTACATCATAGGTCGACCTCAACTATGGGAGACAAACTGAGAAAAAAAAATCCCGAAAATCACATTGTCTGTTTTTTTAACATTTTATTTGCATATTATGGTGGAAAATAAGTATTTGGTCAGAAACAAACAATCAAGATTTCTGGCTCTCACAGACCTGTAACTTCTTCTTTAAGAGTCTCCTCTTTCCTCCACTCATTACCTGTAGTAATGGCACCTGTTTAAACTTGTCATCAGTATAAAAAGACACCTGTGCACACCCTCAAACAGTCTGACTCCAAACTCCACTATGGTGAAGACCAAAGAGCTGTCAAAGGACACCAGAAACAAAATTGTAGCCCTGCACCAGGCTGGGAAGACTGAATCTGCAATAGCCAACCAGCTTGGAGTGAAGAAATCAACAGTGGGAGCAATAATTAGAAAATGGAAGACATACAAGACCACTGATAATCTCCCTCGATCTGGGGCTCCATGCAAAATCCCACCCTGTGGGGTCAGAATAATCACAAGAACGGTGAGCAAAAATCTCAGAACCACGCGGGGGGACCTAGTGAATGAACTGCAGAGAGCTGGGACCAATGTAACAAGGCCTACCATAAGTAACACACTACGCCACCATGGACTCAGATCCTGCAGTGCCAGACGTGTCCCACTGCTTAAGCCAGTACATGTCCGGGCCCGTCTGAAGTTTGCTAGAGAGCATTTGGATGATCCAGAGGAGTTTTGGGAGAATGTCCTATGGTCTGATGAAACCAAACTGGAACTGTTTGGTAGAAACACAACTTGTCGTGTTTGGAGGAAAAAGAATACTGAGTGGCATCCATCAAACACCATACCTACTGTAAAGCATGGTGGTGGAAACATCATGCTTTGGGGCTGTTTCTCTGCAAAGGGGCCAGGACGACTGATCCGGATACATGAAAGAATGAATGGGGCCATGTATCGTGAGATTTTGAGTGCAAACCTCCTTCCATCAGCAAGGGCATTGAAGATGAAACGTGGCTGGGTCTTTCAACATGACAATGATCCAAAGCACACCGCCAGGGCAACGAAGGAGTGGCTTCGTAAGAAGCATTTCAAGGTCCTGGAGTGGCCTAGCCAGTCTCCAGATCTCAACCCTATAGAAAACCTTTGGAGGGAGTTGAAAGTCCATGTTGCCAAGCGAAAAGCCCAAAACATCACTGCTCTAGAGGAGATCTGCATGGAGGAATGGGCCAACATACCAACAACAGTGTGTGGCAACCTTGTGAAGACTTACAGAAAACGTTTGACCTCTGTCATTGCCAACAAAGGATATATTACAAAGTATTGAGATGAAATTTTGTTTCTGACCAAATACTTATTTTCCACCATAATATGCAAATAAAATGTTAAAAAAAACAGACAATGTGATTTTCTGGATTTTTTTTTCTCAGTTTGTCTCCCATAGTTGAGGTCTACCTATGATGTAAATTACAGACGCCTCTCATCTTTTTAAGTGGTGGAACTTGCACTATTGCTGACTGACTAAATACTTTTTTGCCCCACTGTATATATATATATATATATATATATATATATATATATATATATATATATATATATATATATATATATATACCATATATACTCGAGTATAAGCCGAGATTTTTGGGCTGAAAGTGCCCCTCTCGGCTTATACTCGAGTCACGGTCGGCGGTGGGGTCGGCGGGTGAGGGGGAGAGGGCGCTGAGGCATACTTACCTAGTCCCAGCGATCCTGGCGCTCCCCCTGCCGTCCCACGGTCTTCGGTGCTGCAGTTCTTCCTCTATCAGTGGTCACCTGGGACCGCTCATTAGAAAAATGAATAGGCGGCTCCACCTCCCATAGGGGTGGAGCCGCCTATTCATTTCTCTAATCAGCGGTAACGGTGACCGCTGATAGAGGAAGAAGCTGCGGCACCGAAGACAGCTGTCCGGGGGAAGGAGCCGGACGCCAGGACCAGGTAAGTATGTAATATTCACCTGTCCGCGTTCCAGCAGCCGGGCGCCGCTCCATCTTCCCGGCGTCTCTGCGCTCTGACTGTTCAGGTCAGAGGGCGCGATGACGCATATAGTGTGCGCGGCGCCCTCTGCCTGATCAGTCAGAGCGGAGAAGCCGGGACGAGACGCCAGAACGAGACGCCGGGAGCTGCAAGCAAGAGAGGTGAGTATGTGTTTTTTGTTTTTTTTTTGTTTACTGCAGCTGCAGCAGCAGCGACAATGGCAGAGCTTTCTATGGGGCAATATGAACGGTGCAAGAGCACTATATGGGGCAGAGCTTTCTATGGGGCAATATGAACGGTGCAAGAGCACTATATGGGGCAGAGCTTTCTATGGGGCAATATGAACGGTGCAAGAGCACTATATGGGGCAGAGCTTTCTATGGGGCAATATGAACGGTGCAGAGCACTATATGGGGCAGAGCTTTCTATGGGGCAATATGAACGGTGCAAGAGCACTATATGGGGCAGAGCTATAGGGCAATAATGAACGGTGCAGAGCACTATATGGGGCACAGCTATGGGGCAATAATGAACGGCGCAGAGCACTGTATGGGGCACAGCTATAGGGCAATAATGAACGGTGCAGAGCACTATATGGGGCACAGCTATGGGGCAATAATGAACGGCGCAGAGCACTGTATGGGGCTCAGCTATAGGGCAATAATGAACGGCGCAGAGCACTATATGGGGCACAGCTATAGGGCAATAATGAACGGTGCAGAGCACTATATGGGGCACAGCTATAGGGCAATAATGAACGGTGCAGAGCACTATATGGGGCAGAGCTATAGGGCAATAATGATCGGTGCAAGAGCACTATATGGGGCACAGCTATAGGGCAATAATGAACAGTGCAGAGCACTATATGGGGCACAGCTATAGGGCAATAATGAACGGCGCAGAGCACTATATGGGGCAGAGGTATAGGGCAATAATGAACGGCGCAGAGCACTATATGGCACAGCTATAGGGCAATAATGAATGGTGCAGAGCACTATATGGGGCACAGCTATAGGGCAATAATGAACGGCGCAGAGCACTGTATGGGGCTCAGCTATAGGGCAATAATGAACGGCGCAGAGCACTATATGGGGCACAGCTATAGGGCAATAATGAATGGTGCAGAGCACTATATGGGGCACAGCTATGGGGCAATAATGAACGGCGCAGAGCACTGTATGGGGCTCAGCTATAGGGCAATAATGAACGGCGCAGAGCACTATATGGGGCACAGCTATAGGGCAATAATGAACGGTGCAGAGCACTATATGGGGCACAGCTATAGGGCAATAATGAACGGCGCAGAGCACTGTATGGGGCTCAGCTATAGGGCAATAATGAACAGTGCAGAGCACTATATGGGGCACAGCTATAGGGCAATAATGAACGGCGCAGAGCACTATATGGGGCAGAGGTATAGGGCAATAATGAACGGCGCAGAGCACTATATGGCACAGCTATGGGGAAATAATGATCTATTTTTATTATTGAAATTCACCGGTAGCTGCTGCATTTCCACCCTAGGCTTATACTCGAGTCAATAAGTTTTCCCAGTTTTTTTGTGGCAAAATTAGGGGGGTCGGCTTAAACTCGGGTCAGCTTATACTCGAGTATATACGGTATATATACACACATACAGTCATGGCCAAAAGTATTGACACCCCTGCAATTCTGTCAGATAATACTCAGTTTCTTCCTGAAAATGATTGCAAACACAAATTATTTGGTATTATTATCTTCATTTAATTTGTCTTAAATGAAAAAAACACAACAAGAATTGTCCTAAAGCCAAATTGGATATAATTCCACACCAAACATAAAAAAGGGGGTGGACAAAAGTATTGGCACCGTTCGAAAAATCATGTGATGCTTCTCTAATTTGTGTAATTAACAGCACCTGTAACTTACCTGTGGCATCTAACAGGTGTTGGTAATAACTAAATCACACTTGCAGCCAGTTGACATGGATTAAAGTTGACTCAACCTCTGTCCTGTGTCCTTGTGTGTACCACATTGAGCATGGAGAAAAGAAAGAAGACGAAAGAACGGTCTGAGGACTTGAGAAACCAAATTGTGAGGAAGCATGAGCAATCTCAAGGCTACAAGTCCATCTCCAAAGACCTGAATGTTCCTGTGTCTACCGTGCGCAGTGTCATCAAGAAGTTTAAAGCCCATGGCACTGGCTAACCTCCCTAGATGTGGACGGAAAAGAAAAATTGACAAGAGATTTCAACGCAAGATTGTGCAGATGTTGGATAAAGAACCTCGACTAACATCCAAACAAGTTCAAGCTGCCCTGCAGTCCGAGGGTACAACAGTGTCCACCCGTACTATCCGTCGGCGTCTCCATGAAAAGGGACTGTATGGTAGGAGACCCAGGAAGACCCCACTTCTTACCCCGAGACATAAAAAAGCCTGGCTGGAGTGGAGCCTAAAATGTTTTGGAAGAATGTTCTCTGGTCAGATGAGACAAAAGTAGAGCTTTTTGGGCAAAGGCATCAACATAGAGTTTACAGGAGAAAAAAAAGGCATTTAAAGAAAAGAACAAGGTCCCTACAGTCAAACATGGCGGAGATTCCCTCGTGTTTTGGGGTTGCTTTGCTGCCTCTGGCACTGGACTTCTTGACTGTGTGCATGGCATTATGAAGTCTGAAGACTACCAACAAATTTTGCAGCATAATGTACGGCCCAGTGTGAGAAAGCTGGGTCTCCCTCAGAGGTCATGGGTCTTCCAGCAGGACAATGACCCAAAACACACTTCAAATAGCACAAAATGGTTGAGAGAAAGCACTGGAGACTTCTAAGGTGGTCAGCAATGAGTCCAGACCTGAATCCCAAAGAACACCTGTGGAGAGATCTAAAAATGTCAGTTTGGAGAAGGCACCCTTCAAATATCAGGGACCTGGAGCAGTTTGCCAAAGAAGAATGGTCTAAAATTCCAGCAGAGCATTGTAAGAAACTCATTGATGGTTAACGGAAGTGGTTAGTCGCAGTTATTTTGGCTACAGGTTGTGCAACCAAGTATTAGGCTGAGGGTGTCAATACTTTTGTCTGGCCCATTTTTGGAGTTTTGTGTGAAATGATCAATGTTTTGCTTTTTGCTTCATTTTCTTTTGTGTTTTTTCATTTAAGACAAATTAAATGAAGATAATAATACCAAAGAATTTGTGATTGCAATAATTTTCAAGAAGAAACAGAGTATTATCTGAGAGAATTGCAGGGGTGTTAATACTTTTGGCCATGACTGTATATATCACATATCCTGTGTAGTTGCCCTAAATTACTTTTGTTAGACAACCCTTTTAGGTGCTCTGATGTTTTTGATTGGGAAAAGAAACTTCTTCAGTCTTTCATGAGACGGTCTCAAAGTGACTACACTGAGAAATGGGGGTCTCAGGGGTAGTGTCTCTCCTTGTGTAGGGTGACATGCCTGACATGTTTGTGTAAGGAGACTTTTAGCAATCGTTAATGTCAATATAGACCCTTTAATGAACCTTGTCATAGGATTTAGGACAAAAACTAAAGCCATAGGAGAATCTCAATTTTTAGACTCGTGTTTCAGAGCGATGCCTCTGCATATACTAAGATATGGGAGTTTTATGTATTTTCGGAAAATTAGACGGTGATTCAAATAGAGATAGGGAACAAGGACTTATGTGACTAATGATGATCTCTGTACATTGCTGCATATTATGTTGGTGGTATACAAGCACTAGAAAATAAAGTAATAGAATAAATAATAGCTTTGATTCTACAAGACACTCGCTATTCACCTGTAGGTCATTGTGGACTAGAACATTATGGTGAGACTTCCTGTAGTTTGAGTTTTCTTCTCCTTTAGGAGGGGTGGAGGAGCCCGGATAAGAGCAGATAAATAAATAAATAAAGTAATAGAAGGGGTGGAGGAGCCCGGATAAGAGCAGATAAATAAATAAATAAAGTAATAGAATAAATAATAGCTTTGATTCTACAAGACACTCGCTATTCACCTGTAGTTCATTGTGGACTAGAAAATTATGGTGAGACTTCCTGTAGTTTGTGTTTTCTTCTCCTTTAGGAGGGGTGGAGGAGCCCGGATAAGAGCAGATAAATAAATAAATAAATAAAGTAATAGAATAAATAATAGCTTTGATTCTACAAGACACTCGCTATTCACCTGTAGGTCATTGTGGACTAGAACATTATGGTGAGACTTCCTGTAGTTTGTGTTTTCTTCTCCTTTAGGAGGGGTGGAGGAGCCCAGATAAGAGCAGATTATGGTAAACAGAGGATGACTTCTCCCACCACAGGGTTTGGTTTTAATTTACCACAAATCCATCAAAGATAGACTCTGTGGTGAGGAATTTCCCAGCTCAAACTGAAATAACACAGACTTCAAAGACACTGAACATTCAATGACCTTATAGTCTTCTCATGTGTGACTCCCCCGGGTTATCTTATTAAAGTGAAATATAAACCATTAGGTACAAATGCATGATGACTCCTAAGAAATTTCTCTACATTGCCGGAACCTTTGTAGGTTTCACAATTGTCAAGTTTAGGCAAAATGTATTTAATTTGGGTGAAGTAATACAGGGACTGTACAGTCTGTTCAAAGGTTTTAGTCAGGTGTGGAAAACTTGATGCATATTAAGAATGCTTTAACCCCTTAGTGACCGAGCCAAATTTTTGAAATCTGACCAGTGTCACTTTATGTGGTAATAACTCTGCAATGCTTCAACAAATTCCAGTGATTTTGAGATTGTTTTTTCGTGACACATTATACTTTATGATAATGGTAAATTTAGTTCAACATTTTTTGTGTTTATTTATAAAAAATATAAAAAATTTGAGAAAAAGTTAAAAAATTAGCAATTTTCTAAATTTGAATGATTATCCCTTTAATCCAGATAGTCATACAACAGCAAACCATTAATAAATAACATTTCCCACATGTCGGCTTTACATCAGCACCATTTGTAAAATGTTATTTTATTTTGTTAGCATTTTAGGAGGTTTAAAAATGTAGCAGCAATTTTTCATTTTTTCAAAGAAATTTACCACATTTATTTTTTTAGGGACTTATCCATGTTTGAAGTGACTTTAGGGGTCCCATATATTGGGAAACCCCCAAACGTGATACCATTTTAAAAACAGCACCCCTAAACATATTGAAAACTGCTGTCAGGTAGTTTATTAATCCTTCAGATGCTTTACAGGAATTAATGCAAAGTGACATGACAGAAATGAAAATGTGTATTTTTACCACCTAAATGCCGCTAACTTCTAAACAGATTACTACAGCAATCAGACTCTAAGGCCGCTATTTGGTCATGAATTGCCATCGCAAACATCAAGACCACAAAATCATGATCTAAGTGCACCAATTGGGATAAAGAAGAAGCCCCCACACTCTGTTAACCATTTATAATGAAGTAGTCACTATTGACAGCAGCATCTAAGGGGTTAAACAGATTTGGACGGTGCAAATACTGATCATGGCTGATACAGCAAGTTGTCAGCTATAGTGTACAACCAACAGATGCTGGATTGTCATCTGTATGGGGAAGCCATTCTCTTATATGTCAGGTCAGTTAAAAGGCGTATTGGCGGTCATTAAGGGGTTAAATTAAGTTTAATTAATTATTTTTATCAATTAACAAAGGTTGAACTTGATGGGCCTAGGACTTTTTTTCAATCTATGTAACTATGTAACAAAATGGAAATTGAATAAACAAAAGAAAATCTAAATCAAATCAGTATTTGATGTCACTACCGTTTGCCTTGACATGAATTCAGCAGGCAGGTTGTTCCAAACATCTTGGAGAACTAATCATATAACTTCAGTTAATTATTCTTGCACAAATCCTTTTGACTTTTCATATAATCCTAGACAGTGTCACAGAGCAAAATAAATCTGCGTGACCCCCACTGATGCTATCCTTAATAATAATAATAATAATAATTATTTTATTTTATATAGCTCCAGCATATTCCGCAGCGCTTTACAAATTATGGAGGGGACTTGTACAGACAATAGACATTACAGCATAACAATAATCACTGTTCAAAACAGATACCAAGAGGAGTGAGGGCCCTGCTCGCAAGCTTACAAAGTATGAGGAAAAGGGGAGACACGAGAGGTGGATGGTAACAATTGCTTCCGTTGTTCGGACCAGCCATAGTGTAAGGATTGGGTGTTCATGTAAAGTTGCATGAACCAGTTAAACAACCCAAATATGTAACAGTACAGACACAGAGGGCTAATTAACTGCATAAAGTGTATGAGAACATGATGCGAGGAACCTGATTATGGTTTAAGTTTTTTGAATGGGCAACACAGGGATATTTAGGTTAATGCGTTGAGGCGGTAGGCCAGTCTGAACAAATGTGTTTTTAGGGCACGCTTAAAACTGTGGGGATTAATCATATTAACCTGGGTAGTGCATTCCATAGAATTGGCGAAGCACATGAAAAATCTTGGAGACGGGAGTGGGAGGTTCTGATTATTGAGGATGTTAACCTCAGGTCATTAGCAGAATGGAGAGCACGGGTAGCGTGGTAAACTGAGACCAGGTAGGAGATGTAGGGTGGTGCTGAGCCATGGAGTGCTTTGTGGATGAGGGTAATAGTTTTGTGCTGCATTCTGGAGTGGATGGATAACCAGTGTAATGACTGGCACAAGGTAGAGGTATCGGTGTAGCGGTTGGTGAGGAAAATGATCCTGGCTGCAGCATTCAAGACAGATTGGAGCGGGGAGAGTTTGGTAAGAAGGAGGCCGATTAGTAGAGAGTTACAATAGTCCAGACGAGAATGAATGAGTGAAACAGTAAGAATTTTTGCAGAGTCTAAAGTAAGAAAAGGGTGAATTCTAGAAATCTTTTTGCAGTGCAAATAACAAGAGCGAGCCAGTGATCGGATGTGGGGAGTGAATGAAAGCTCGGAATCAAGAATGACTCCAAGGCAGCGGGCATGTTGCTTGGGAGTAATGGTGGAACAGCACATGGAGATGGCAATGTTAGGCAAAGGTAGGTTAGTAGAGGGAGAGAACATGAGGAGTTCAGTTTTTGACAGGTTTAGTTTCAGATAGAGGGAGGACATGATGTTAGAAACAGCGGTAAGGCAATCACTGGTGGTTTCTAAAAAGGCAGGCGTGATATCAGGGGAAGAAGTGTATAATTGGGTGACATCAGCATAGAGATGGTACTGAAAACCAAATCTACTGATTGTTTGTCCAATAGGGGCAGTATACAAAGAGAAGAGGAGGGGACCTAGGACTGAACCTTGAGGAACCCCAACAGTAAGAGGAAGGTGAGAGGAGGAGGAACCAGCAAAAGATACAGTGAAGGAGCGGTCAGGGAGCTAGGAGGAGAACCAGGAGAGAACGGTGTCCTTGAGGCCGATGGAGCGGAGCATAGTGAGGAGGAGCTGATGATCCACAGTATCGAATGTTGTGGAGAGATCCAAGAGAATTAGCATGGATTAGTGACCATTAGATTTAGCTGTTAGTAGATCATTAGAGACTTTAGTGAGGGCAGTTTCAGTGGAGGGTAAAGAGCGGAAACCGGATTGTAGAGGATCGAGAAGAGTTATCTGAGAGATAGTGGATAAGACGGGAGTAGACCAGGCGTTCCAGGAGTTTAGAGATGAAGGGAAGATTAGAGACAGGTCTATAATTAGCAGCACAGTTTTGATCTAGGGATGGTTTTTTAAGTAATGGATGTATGATGGCATGCTTAAATGAGGAGGGAAAGATATCAGAAGAGAGAGAAAGGTTGAACATTTTTGTTAGGTGAGAGGTGACAGCCGGGAAAAGGGACTGGAGGAGATGTGACAGAATGGGGTCACTGGTGCAAGTGGTCGGGCGAGAAGATGCAAGGAGCCTGATTACTTCTTCTTCTGTAACTGGTTCAAAGTCAGAGAGGGAACTAGATGCAATGGGGGAGGGAGGACAGTGCATGGGATTGGGAGATAATTTCCTGTCGGATGTGGTCTATTTTTTCTTTGAAGTAATTGGCCAGATTGTCAGTATGGAGATCCGTGGTTAGGACCTGCACTTTCGGGTTGAGAATGGAATGAAAAGTGTCAATGAGACGTTTAGGGTTATTGGACAGTGAGATGATGAGGGTGTTAAAATAGGTTTGTTTGGAGAGGTGAAGGGCAGAGTTGTATGTTTTAAGCATGAACTTATAATGGATGAAATCTTGGGGGAGATTAGATTTTCTCCACAGACGTTCGGTGCACTTGGAGCACCGCTGCAAGAAACATGCTTGCAGTGTGTGCAATGGTTGTAGCCATCTGTGCCGAGTTGTTCTATGTATGGGGGGTGCAATTTCATTTAGGGCACTTTATTATTATTATTATTTATTATTACAGCGCCATTTATTTAATAGGGCTTTACATGTGAGAAGGGGTATACATAATAAAAAACAAGTACAGTAATCTTACACAATACAAGTCACGACTGGTACATGAGGAGAGGGGACCCTGCCCGGGAGGGCTCACAATCTACAAGGGATGGGTGAGAATACAGTAGGTTAGGGCAGAGCTGGTGGTGCAGCGGATTGGTCTAGCAGTGGTTACTGCAGGTTGTAGGCTTGTCAGAAGAGGTAGGTCTTCAGGTTCTTTTTGAAGGTTTCCACGGTAGACGAGAGTCTGATATGTTGTGGTTGAGAGTTCAAGAGTAGGGGTGATGTGCGGGAGAAATGTTGCATGCGATTGTGGGAAGAGGAGATAAGAGGGGAATATAGAAGAAAATCTTGTGAGGATCGGAGGTTGCATGCAGGTAAGTACTGGGAGACAAGGTCACAGATGTATGGAGGAGACAGGTTGTGAATGGTTTTGTACGTCATGGTTAGGGTTTTGAACTGGAGTCTCTGGGTAATGGGTAGCCAGTGCAGGGATTGACAGATGGGAGAGGCTGGTGAATAGTGGGAGGGGACAGGAGGATTAGTCGGGCAGCAGAGTTTAGAATAGATTGGAGGGGTGTGAGAGTGTTAGAGGGGAGGCCACAGAGCAGGAGGTTGCAGTAGTCGAGGCGGGAGATGATGAGGGCATGGACTAGGGTTTTTGCAGATTCTTGGTTGAGGAATGATCCGGGAAACATTTTTGAGTTGAAGTCTGCAGGAAGTGGAAAGGGCTTGGATATTTGTTTTGACGGAGAGATCAGTGTCAAGGATTACACCGAGGCAGCAAGCTTGTGGGACTGGGGAGACTGGGCAGACATTTACTTTAATGGATAGGTCTGTTGGGGGATTCAAGTGAGATGGGGAAAAATCTTTGCAGGGTTTCATTGTAATGCTTCAGTGCAGAATCAGTAGTAGTATATGTAAGTGGTGCACCCCTGCACTAATCAAAAAAGGAAAGGGTGCAAAACCTGGCCAGTAAATGAACAATAGAAACAAGAAAGAAAACAGACTAGGCCAATAACGGTATGCACACCCATAAATTATATAAACATATCAAACAATTTTAATTTTAATTACACCTCAAAACAGGACATGTACAAGATAAAACCAATTAAAAAGGTCTGGATACAGGACCATATACCGTCACCCCTAAACATATGTGGCATAGATAGGCCTAACATATAGAAAGAATGTTACTACATAAATACAAAAAAAAAAAAATATATATATATATAAAATTAAAATTGTTTGATATGTTTATATAATTTATGGGTGTGCATACCGTTATTGGCCTAGTCTGTTTTCTTTCTTGTTTCCAGTGCAGAATCAGGACACGAGATGGAGGAGATAGGGGCCAATGATGACTGCAAGTTCTTCATAAGTTTGTGCGTGTTTTTGGCCTATATGTTTCTATAAGTGTGGAAAGTGGGGGTGACCTGAGCAGGATGGCAGTTCTTGATAGAGAATGAAAGAAGGTTGTGGTCAGAGAGCAGGAGAGGGGAGTTAATAATCTTTATTTTTTTTTGTATATAGCGCTAACATATTCCGCAGCGCTTTACAGGTTACACACATTACATCGCCCCCATTGAGGCTCACAATCTAAATTCCCTATCAGCACAAATGCTTCCCCAGGCAATGTCTGCATATATAGGAGGCTAGATCTTAGATCTTACTTGAGACAGAAGGACAAAATAAATGTAGTGAACAGAAACAAATGTCCAGGCCTACATGGATCATAAACCACTTTGAAAACAGTTATATGACCTCACTGCATAATGACAAGCAGAAGTACATTCAATATCTATATACAAAAACAAATGCTTACTAAAAAGATGGCTAACAAATCTAGATACATGGAGGATTCAGTGCTGGAAATAGAATGAGTTATATACCATTCAGGTTGCTTGCTGACAATGAAAGAAGTAAAAAGACATGCAAGGTAGTCCAGTTCAGAGTTTGAATGATATGATTACCTGTACCTGACAGACTCAATGATGATGTTGAGGAGGCCATATCATCACTTCCAGAGCTTCTTTTTTTCTTCAAAGCTGATGATTAAAGTTGTGCAGATCTTTTGGAATTCAAACTGGCCGCTTTTGTCAAGTTTTCATGAAAATTAATTTGCTGCTAATCTCATGACTAAAAATCCTCTGACTGTAAAATACAGTGAGGAAAAAAGTATTTAGTCAACCAACAATTGTGTAAGTTCTCCCACTTAAAAAGATGAGAGAGGCCTGTAATTAACATCATAGGTAGACCACAACTATGAGAGTCAAAATGAGAAAACAAATCCAGAAAATCATCTTTTCTGATTTCGCAAGATTTATTTTGCAAAATATGGTGAAAAATAAGTATTTGGTCATCTAAAAACATGCAAGATTTCTGGATCTCACAGACCTGTAACTTCCTCTTTAAGACGCTCCTCTGTTGTCCACTCATTACCTGTAGTAATGGCACCTGTTTGAATTTATTATCAGTATAAAAGACATCTGTCCAGAACCTCAAACAGTCACACTCCAAACTCCAATATGATGAAGACCAAAGAGCTGTCGAAAGACGCCAGAAAAAAAATTGTAGCCCTGCACCAGGCTGGGAAGACTGAATCTGCAATAGCCAACCAGCTTGGAGTGAAGAAATCAACTGTGGGACCAATAATAAGAAAATGGAAGACATGCAAGACCACTGATAATCTCCCTCGATCTGGGGCTCCACGCAGGATCTCACCCCGTGGGGTCAAAATGATCACAAGAATGGTGAGCAAAAATCCCAGAACCACATGGGGGGACCTAGTGAATGCAAAACCAAAAAAGAAATAACTCAGAATCCTAGAAAAAATCCGAACACCTAAGCAACAAGGATCCTTAAAATAACCTTTATTAAACAATAATTAAAAAACTCTCTAATCATGAAAAAAGTAATAATAATATATTCAACAAGTTGTGTACCTGTTAGGTCCTAGGAAGTCACTACGCTGGGTCCTACCTAGCAGTGGGGGTTGGCACCCTAATTTACTGCGGTAGGCGCCCCCACTCCGCGTCGACTTGACCCTCACAAATCCCTAGAGTTCCCTAAATAAGGAACCCTAGAAAAGTCAAACAATATCCCTATAGGAAAAATTCTACCTGACAGTGGGGGTAGGCACCCTAATGTGAAGCGGTAGGCGCCCCCACTCTGCGTCGACTGACCCTAGGAACCCTATAAAATCCCTAAATTGGGATAGAAAGATAACGAAATGTGCCCAAAACTCCCAATCAACCCAAAAAAATAAAGAAAAACAAAAAAAAGGGAAATCTCAAAAATGCAAGAATTCAAAAACAGTGAGACAATGTCTCGACACTTAAAAAGATGCACCCAGATATTCAGATGTAAGGCATCTATATAATGGAGCAAAAATATGCCCTTGCAAAAAATATACAGGTGTAAATGCAACAGTCTCAATATGGGTGAATGAGATATAACAATATCAATAAGTATTGTCCATATAGAGTAAAAAAGAAAGCGCTCATATAATATTCAAAAATAGTAAGTCGATGCTCAAGACATATATATCAAATGAAAACATGCCCTTACTGCATTATGGTGTGCACTATAACAAATTACCTCCGAAGATAGCAATCATAAGAAAATACTAAAACGTCTCAACAAACCAGTATATTATATTGAAAAGGCGCATATTGCAAAAATGGAGATAGAATAACACCTCAGGGCATGTAGATATCACTGTCTCATACCCTTACTATTTAAAGTGCACATTGCAGTAAAATTATCTAAAGTGCATGCTAGAGTAATATGTCAGACCGGACCCACAAGCCTGGGGCCCCCAGAGAGGCAATGTTTTTTATGGAAGGACACAATCATCCCCATAATTATAAGGAAAATGCTTGCTTATTGATATTGTTAACATGGGTGAATAAGATATGAAACTGTTGCATTTACACCTGTATACTTTTTGCAAGGGCATATTTTTGCTCCATTATATAGATGCCTTACATCTAGTGTTGAGCGATACCTTCCGATATTTGAAAGTATTGGTATCGGATTGTATCGGCCGATATCCGAAAAATATCGGATATCGCCGATACCAATACAAGTCAATGGGACACAAATATCTGAAGTGATCCTGGAATGGCTCCCAGGGTCTGAAGGAGAGGATACTCTCCTTCAGGCCCTGGGATCCATATTCATGTGTAAAATAAAGAATAAAAATAAAAAATATTGATATACTCACCCTCGGACGCGCCCTGGTTGTAACCGCTGCAACCGCCATGCTTCTGTTCCTAAGAATCCTAAGAATGATGACGTCGCGGCTTGTGATTGGTCGCGTGACCGCTCATGTGACCGCTCACGCGACCAATCACAAGCCGTGACATCATCGAAGGTCCTTCACGCGCTCATTCTTAGGAAGGGAAGCATGGCGGTTGCAGCGGTTACAACCAGGGCGCGTCCGAGGGTGAGTATATCAATATTTTTTATTTTTATTCTTTATTTTACACATGAATCTTCATCTTGATACCGATTCCCGATATCGCAAAAATATCGGAAGACTTTTTGGGAAATTTTAGTGTTGGCCAGACCCTGGAAGCTGCGGTCAGCGAGACAGAGTCAGCAAGGCTTGTGCACCCTCAGTAAGGTGACAGCCGAATGTGCGTGATTCTCAAGAGGTGTAGCTGAAGTGAAGCGGTCACAGTGAAAATCTCTGTTTTAAGTGGTGCACATTAATGAAGTATGGGGGTCCTCAACTTACTAGAGATGAGCAAACCTTCCAAGGTTTGGTTTGGTTCATGTCCCCGAACATCCCAATGTTCGCCGAACGGTGTGATGAATGTACCCGAACGCCATTAATTTCAATAGGAGGCAAAACCAAACGCATACACAACACCTTAATGGGTGACAAAAGCTTCCCAAACAGCTGAAGTTAAGGACTGACACCATGAAAAGTGACATCAATTGACAAACAGTAGAAATTGTATAATGGCACACCAGTACTCAGCCTTGGGCCATGCATGAGGTACAGGTGCTTCTCACAAAATTAGAATATCATCAAAAAGTTAATTTATTTCAGTTCTTCAATGCAAAAGTGAAACTCATTATATAGAGTCATTACAGAGTGATCTATTTCAAGTGTTTATTTTTGTTAATGTTGATGATTATGGCTTATCACCAATTAAAACTCAAAAGTCATTGCAGCGCCCCAGAGTCCTAGTCGTTGCAGTAATGTCGCTCTGCCACTAAGGGGAGTGATGTTATGTCTGATTGCACTAAAGGAGTTCACCTGACCAGGTATCACAGTCACACATTACACTTTACACTCCGGCCACTAGGAGGAGCAAAAGGCTCTATGTATTAGGCCACTCCTCACACTCTGGTAAAACTGGGGGTCGGATAGGAAGTTAGAGTGAGAAGCAGCCTGAGAGAGCTCCAGGGAGGACCTGTCAGGGGTGGGTTCCTGGCAGGTACCTAGCAGAACGTGACGGAGCCGCGCCTGCACTACCTTGCAGCGGCATCCTAAGAAAGGACACAAAGCGAAGAGTAGAAGAGGATTGTGGAGAAGTGAGAAACGAGATCACAGCACAAGGACATAGAACCAGTAGGAGTCGTGCCCCGAGAACGGCAACATCCTACTGAGGCGTGTAGCCGGTGGCCGGAACGCCGAGGAAGTAACTGACTCCAAGCATTACTTCAAACAGCGGCAGGACAGTTGATTACAGGTTGGCTGTCTACCTTAAATCACCTAAGCAGACATAGGGGGCAAACATGGAGAGTGGCGTCTCTAGGGTCCCAGAATAGCTCCGAGCCTACCCGTCATACGGGTGCATCCTAGCCAGATAAACTTGGGGGACGGAGAAGAGAAAGAACTGATACGAGAGTTGTGAGGACTATCCCATGGTGCTCAGCAGGGAAGGACTACAACACACAGGCGCTACTTGGTAGGCAACGATTTCCACCTGCAAAGGGAACTCTGGATGTGCCTTCGGACCGGCCGGACTCAGCCAGCCCTGTTAGCAGTGCTCTGGATTGCGGATCCCGAAGTCTTCAGTAAAAAGTTTAAGAGACTGCACCCCTGTGTCCTCGTTATTAACCGCGCCTCACATCATTGCCACCTAAACTACTGGGAAGCCCTGGGGAAGCACTTCACCTGTGGGAAGGTATACCATCTAGCTGCCATAACACCACCCCAGTGGACCCCAAGCAGCATCGGTCACCCTGACCGAATACCACAGGTGGCATCACGAAACCTTGACAAACTTGCATCACCTTTTATTGGACGCCCCTTAGCAGGGTCACGGACCGGGTCCATCCACCGTGACAACCCTAGAACCGAGACAGAGAGGACCGGTACTGAGTACCCCACGGCCCTGCGTCAGGGTGAAGGCGCTCCAACTTGGCGTCACGAACAGGATCCCACTTAAGCCTGAAGAATCAGGTCATGTGTGCCTTGGAACTGTGTTGGAATTGTGCTTGAACTGTGATTTATTGCAAAGACTGTGTATTGCTAATTGCCGCCAAGATTCCCGCTAAAACTGCTGCCATTACAGCGCCACGAGGAGCGCAGGAGAAGAAGGGCGTGGAGTTGTGGGCGTGAACGAACTGAAAATGGCGAAAAGTCATGGCCGCCCAGTCTAAATATTTCTGTACCTTGAGGACGTGTCCGTCAGCAGCCAAGATCCGCCTCCTGATCCTCAATGGTGGGCGGAGACCAAGGAAACAAAACCACCCATGAAACGGAGAGCGGGAAAAGGACAAGGAGGGCAGCAGCCACGTGGAGGACGCCATGACAAGTCACCCGGAGCCGGAGTGTGAAGTCGAAGCCGGAGATGTCATGATCCAGTTCTGAGATTATGTTCAGCTCTCTTGTCTCTGGACTGGTCATGTGGGAGTTAATCCTCTCTGCCTCACCCTGGAGCTGGCTGTGCTATTTAAGTCCTCTGCAGCCTGGGGGCCAGTGTCAGCTATAAGTTCATCCTGCACTGTTTGAGCTCCTGACCTGGATCCCTGTTCTAAGTGTTCCTCTTTGCCTCTGACTGACTGCACCCGTTTGTTACTTGTTCTGACCTTTGGCCTGTACCCCGACTCTGTCTTACGCCTCACGTTTTGGTTACCACGTTCCCGGTAGGTTCTGACATCTTGCTTGCCCCCGACGATTCTCTGCTCGCCCCTTCTGTACCGCGCTGCTATCTCCGTGTATGACCTTGGCTTGATTCATGTCCCTTTCATTACCTGTGACACCTGTGTTGTTGTTCAGTGTAGCTGTGCTGTGTGTGCAGCCTCCTTTCCTTATCCAGCACCCCCTGGTGGAGATTGCTCCATACTGCACTGCAGCAGCACATCACAGGAGACTTCCCCAGCTACCCGGAAGAGCACCGTGGCAGAGCCTTCACTGCGGATACTGACTCCCTGCAGCTTGGATTGGAGGAACTGATCGACCAACTCTTGCAGCTGCAGGTGGAGACCAAGTCCTCGCACCAGGTGGTGCCTGCGGAAGATCCATCGACGCTGATGCCATCCCTTGTGCCGCGACCAAAACCCCTGTCGACCCCACCGGTAGAGTCGGCCGACCCCCAGGACACCGTGGTGGCAGGTAAGGACACCGACCATGCCCCGGTGGCCGAGGACTTGTTGGTGGGCCCAGTCGCTGCGCCATCTCCCCACTGTACTCACTGCCTCCAGCGCCTCGACCCCTGAGACCAGGCCACGGGTATGGAGCGGTTCCTCAAGGCCCCGATTGAGCCCACTACATTGCCGGGTGAAGTCTACGCTGAGCGGACCGTATACCGCTGGGTAAACCCCAGGTCAGATTTCATGGGGTTCCCCGAGGCCGAAATGCAGGAGGGAGAGAAAGTGGAAGTCCTCAGCTGGGAAAGGTACCAGGCCCAACTAGCCCAGAAGTAGGAGGAGAAGGAGACCGAATACCAGGCCTGGTGCCAGGCCTACGACCGGAGAGACCTGGCGGTCAAGGCCAAAGCCCGCCAGGACCGCAGCATGCACCGGGCCCCGCGGAAGCAGGGCCAAGTCGTAGCCTTCCGACTCCGGGGAGGTTGGGGCTTCATTAAGGAGCCCAGGCTGTACGCGGAGGTGTTCGTCAAATGCCGGGATGTAGAGTCGCATCTCCCGGAGGGACACCCAGACCAAGATCTCTACCCGGGAGACATCGTCATGTATACCAGACACTTTGGGGAGAAGGGCTGGTTTGCCTTAAATGTGCATAAGAAGAGAGGTCCAGGAGCGCACCCGGCCAAGGCTCCGGCCCAACCGACCCCTGTAGCGACAGTGTCCCCTGGTGGCCAGGTTTCCGCGGTTACTGTTATGATCAGGCGGCCTTGGAACAACATGAAAAAACCTTCGCTGGAGTAGTGGTAACTATACAGACCGCTAACCCTGAACTTATCACAGACATTAGATGTAGCCGTGGGGTGTACCTATCCAGACCTAGACACCTCGACACAGCCAGAGGACTAATTAAACCTAAAGATGGAAAATAGGAAAACTGACTTGCCTCAGAGTAGACCCCCAAAGTATAGGCAGCCCCCACAAATAATGATGGTGAGTAGGAGAAGAAAAGACACACGCAGGCGGAAAACAGATATAGCAAAGGATGCCACTTCTACCTAGATAGGGAAGTATAGTACAGGATACTGAGCGGTCAGCACAAAATCTACAAAATTTCTACAGCAGAAAAATACAAAAACTCCACCACCTAACTAAAGGTGTGGAGAGTATAACTGCAACTCCAGCGAATCCAACCAGACTGAGAAAACAACAGGACAGTCGAAGCTGGAACAAAATAGAAACTATGAACAGCATGAAAAAATAGACACACAGCCTGTGAGCCTAAGAAAAAGAATAAGACACTTATCTTTAGCTGAAATGGCAGCAGGCAGAAGAGGCCAGGCAGAGAACCATAACTGGCAATAGAACATTGACAACTGGCAGGCACTAATGAGTCCTGCAAAGCTAAATACCCCAGTCAGCTTTGTAATTAGCAGATACACCTGTCCAATCCTGCAGTCCAGGCCCAACTGCATTACCATCTACAACCACCGGAGGGAGCCCAAAAGCAGAATTCACAACAGGTTACCAAGACCACTGTGATCACCCCGACGTGTACAATTGTCAGGACCACCACCTGTACCGTCGCCACCACTACCACCGTAGCTACCAAGGAGTTGCCTACAGTGACGATCGGTGCTCCAGCCGCTCCTAAGCAAAGAACTGTGGGTACACAGACCCCTGTATGGAGTGAGGGGGCCCCTTATGTGGCACCTGGTAGCCGCCAGTATCCAGCTGGGCTACCCCGACCGGTGCTACCCCCTGAGTTACAGCACTAAACCTCGAAACCCAAACATGTAAATAGTTAACTGTTTGTTTCCTGCTCTTTTGCTGCTTAAACCCGTCCAGGGTTATTTCTTAAAGGGATCCCTTTGTTGACCCGGGATCCCTATTGTTTTATGTTTTTGCACAAGTTCATCATTGTTTCAAGAGACTGCCGAATCATGGACGGTGAATGATTCACAAACTGGTTTTGTAAATAGTTTGCACCTTCTTAAAGGTGCTCTCTACTGGTTTTACAAGGAAAGAAGACTTTGCGAAGAAACTATTCCAGATGACGATGTGAAAGTTTCTTGTGTCTTACAGTCTATTAGTGACTGGGTAATTGTTTGCACTACCTCAAAGAAGACTGATTTTCCCTCTTAAAGGGAATGTTACTTGTTGCCTTGTGATAATGTTGCCGTAAGTAATAAGAAAGTAATAATGTTTACATGTAGCTAGAGAGCTAATAAGTGAACCCATAGGGGTTAGTGAGTCCTCCTGATCGCCATAGAGAGATGGTTGATAGGTCTCACGTTGTGAACCGAGAAGGAGAGATGCAGTAGGCCCAGACAAGTGGCTAGGCGGTCCTGCATATGTGAAGTCGAAGAAGAAAAAGGTTACCTTTGTACCATAGAGTTTTATAGTCAGCCTTTAGTGGGTTCAGCTTATACGCCCTTAAAGGAGAACTTAAATTATTGTTCAAAGATTTGCACTTAGTAGATAGAATACCCGGCTGGGTAATAGCAGTTATTTATAGTCAGTAGATTAGGATGTTATTTAAAAGATTTCAATGTGTTTCTGTTTGTAACGTTCAAGTGACCTCACCTCCCATAAAGGGAAGCATTGTAATATTTATTTGTTCAAAGCATTTCAAAATTTTGTATGTCTTTTTCTAATATCTATTCTTGTTCTTCTTTTCCCAGTCCAGGAGTACTGGATTTAACCGGGGAGGAGTGCAGCGCCCCAGAGTCCTGGTCGTTGCAGTAATGTCGCTCTGCCACTAAGGGGAGTGATGTTATGTCTGATTGCACTAAAGGAGTTCACCTGACCAGGTATCACAGTCACACATTACAGTTTACAATCCGGCCACTAGGGGGAGCAAAAGGCACTATGTATTAGGCCACTCCTCACACTGGTAAAACTGGGGGTCGGATAGGAAGTTAGAGTGAGAAGCAGCCTGGGAGAGCTCCAGGGAGGACCTGTCAGGGGTGGGTTCCTGGCAGGTACCTAGCAGAAAGGACAGAACATGACGGAGCCGCGCCTGCACTACCTTGTGGCGGCATCCTAAGAAAGGACACGAAGCAAAGAGTATTGTGGAGAAGTGAGAAACGAGATCACAGCACAAGGAGATAGAACCAGTAGGAGTCGTGCCCTGAGAACGGCAACATCCTACTGAGGAGCGTAGCCGGTGGCTGGAACACCGAGGAAGTAACTGACTCCAAGCATTACTTCAAACAGCGGCAGGACAGTTGATTACAGGTTGGCTGTCTACCTTAAATCACCTAAGCAGACATAGGGGGCAAACGTGGAGAGGGGCATCTCTAGGGTCCCAGAATAGCTCCGAGCCTACCCGACATACGGGTGCGTCCTAGCCAGATAAACTTGGGGGACGGAGAAGAGAAAGAACTGATACGAGAGTTGTGAGGACTATCCCGTGGTGCTCAGCAGGGAAGGACTACAACACACAGGCGCTAGTTGGTAGGCAACGATTTCCACCTGCAAAGGGAACTCTGGATGTGCCTTCAGACCGGCCGGACTCAGCCAGCCCTGTTAGCAGTGCTCTGGATTGTGGATCCCGAAGTCTTCAGTAAAAAGGTAAAGAGACTGCACCCCTGTGTCCTCGTTATTAACCGCGCCTCACATCATCGCCACCTACACTACTGGGAAGCCCTGGGGAAGCACTTCACCTGTGGGAAGGTATACCATCTAGCTGCCATAACACCACCCCAGTGGACCCCAAGCAGCGTCGGTCACCCTGACCGAATACCACAGGTGGTGTCACAAAACCTTGACAAACTTGCATCACCTTTTATTGGACGCCCCTTAGCAGGGTCACAGACTGGGTCCAGCCACCGTGACAACCCTAGAACCGAGACAGAGAGGACCGGTACCGATTACCCCGTGGCCCTGCGTCTGGGGGCGCTCCATCATTATCTTAGAAAATTAGAAAAATTGTGGGAAAACTGTTGACTTAACACATGTCCAGAAGCCAGTCACTGAAACACTCTACAAGGACGGTAAGCCACAAAAGGCCATTGCTAAATAAGCTGGCTATTCACAGAGTGTTGTATCCAAGCATATTAATGGAAAGTTGAGTGGAAGGAAAAAGTGCAGTAGAAAAAGGTGCACAAGCAACTGGGATAACCACAGCCTTGAAAGGATTGTTAAGAAAAGGCCATTCGAAAATTTTGGGGAGATTCACAAAGAGTGCACTGCTGCTGGAGTTATTGCTTCAAGAGCCACCACACACAGGACATGGGCTACAAGTGGTGCATTCCTTGTGGCAAGCCGCTCATGACCAATAGACAATGCCAGAAGCGTCTTACCTGGGCCAAGGAGAAAAAGAACTGGACTGTTGCTGAGTGGTCAGAGGTGTTGTTTTCAGATGAAAGTAAATTTTGCATTTAATTTGGAAATCAAGGTCCCAGAGTCTGGAAGAGTGGAGAAACACACAATCCAAGCTGCTTGAGGTCAAGTGTGAAGTTTCCACAATCAGTGATGGTTTGGGGAGCAATGTCATCTGCGGTTGTAGGTCCACTGTGTTTTATCAAGACCAAAGTCAGCACATCCGTCTACCAGGAAATTGTAGAGCACTTCATGCTTCCCTCTGCCTACAAGCTTTTTGGAGATGGAAATTTCATTCTCCAGCGGGACTTGTCACCTGTCCACACTGCCAAAATTACCAATACCTGGTTTGAAAACAACAGTATCACTGTGCTTGATTGGCCAGCAAACTCGAATGACCTTAACCCCATAGAGAATCTATGGGGTATTGTCAAGAGGAAGATGAGACACCAGACCCAACAATGCAGACAAGCTGAAGGCTGCTATCAAAGCAACCTGGGCTTCCATAACACCTCAGCAGTGCAACAGGCTGATCTCCTCCACGCCACATCATATTGATGCAGTAAATGATGCAAAAGGAGCCCCGACAAAGTATTGAGTGCATTTACTGAACATACATTTCAGTAGGCCAACATGTTAGTTTTTAAAATCATTTTTCAAGCTGGTGTAATAAAGTATTCTAATTTACTGAGATAATGACTTTTGGGTCTTCACTGGCTGTAAGTCATAATCATCAACATTAACAGAAATAAAAACTTGAAATAGATTACTCTGTTTGTAATTTCTCTAAATAACATGTGAGTTTCACTTTTTTGTATAGAACTGAAACAAATTAACTTTTTGATGAGATTCTAATTTTGTAAGAAGGACCTGTACTGTATGTTTCCTCCCCATATAATGTTTACCATCTTGACGCCTTCCTTTAATAATGTCCCTCATTCCAAGCACATTCCTGGAATAATGTCCCCTATTCCAAGCCCCTTCCTGGTATAATAACCCCCATCCTGAGCCCTTTTCCAGTAATAATCTCCCCCATCCTAGGCCTCTTCCTTCTTTCCTGGTATAATATCCCTCATCCTGGCCCCTTCCTGTTATAATTTCACCCATTGTTGGCCCCTTTCAGTAACAATGTCCCTCATTCTGGTCCTGTTCCTTGTTTAATGTCCTCCATCCTGAGCGCCTTCCAGTAATGTCCCCAATCCAAGATCCATTCCAGATACAATATCTCCTATCCTAAGCAGTTTCCAGTAATTATGTTCCCTGTTCCATTCAACACATTTAAAAAAATAAACAATTCTTCTTACCTTACTTCACTCCCATGTCATGTGGCATCCCCATCTTTAGCGGTTGCAGGAGCCAACAGCTATCTTCGGTTTGCTTGGCCCAGAGCATGATGTGACAGCTAATGCATCGCTTGTGATGTGAAGCCTCTGATTGGCCGGCAGCGTACATTGCAGTGCAGCGTGCTGGCGGATCTCTGCATTGCTATACAATTACAGCTGAAAATGCATCCTCAAACGCACATCCAGCTGAACTGGACACTAGCATTGGCGGGCTCCCATTCCGCACAGACTCGGTTGCAGTCACACCCTCTGCGACCACAATAATTACCCCCATGCCCACTGCTACTGACATGCCAACCAGGGCCATTGGGTACTCGGAACCGGATCAGACAGTTTTTTGGGGAAGTCACGGGGCCATGACGTGACTCCGTGGCCCTGGCCCTGCCGTAAAATGGGGAATATGTATATGGGATTTAACGTGACGCCACCTGTGTTGTTTGGCAACAGATGACAGACACTGCTAAAAGAGACCGCTGGGGCTGATGGTGACACAGTTGAGATGGTTCTGCTCCCCACAGGTGGAGCGGGGCCCCAGGGCTACCAGTCCCTTTTAGGCCAGGCTTTGTGAACCTTGTTGTGCAGGACTCAGGGTGCAAGAGATCACTGAATGACACAAGGGCTGTAGTTTTCTTGTCCTTTACTTGATGGTTGATAGTACAGACCGGGGTACTGGTAACAGATCGTGATGGAGAGCCGGGCAGCCTTCAAGCAATTTTGGATACACCTGGCCAGGTAGGTACGGAGCCCTTCCTTCTGCACTGTCCTCCTTTTTTTCTTGCTGCCTCACCGCTCGTCATCTAACTCACTGTCACTCTCTGTTTTTAAAAACAAACTGTTGCCCGCTTGGCAGGCAGCTTGAGACTATCAAAGATGCTGCTCCTTTGTCAGCTCCAGGCTCTGGTATGCTGCTGTGCCACCGGGTATTAGATTGGGCCAGGAGACCTGAAGTCCCCTGCCCTCTGGATTTAGCTGCCGGGACTTCAGTACTCATGCAACAACGGACTCCGGTATCTGGTCCTAACGCTCAGCTCTGGGACGAGTTTAATCACAGCTCCACTCCCAAGGTTCTGCTCTACTCTCCTACTGACACCTGGTAAGGGGACCCCTCCTTGCTTCCAGGCATGACATTACTCCCTGTGAGGGAGGCAATGCCATGGATCAACATGTTAGGGCATATTAAGTTAGGCTATGGGTTGAACTAGATGGACTTAAAGTTTTCCTTCAACCTTAATAACTATGTAACTATGTAACTGTGGCAACCGGACTCCTGGGGTGCCACACTACCTTTAAAATAGCTTCTTGTACATTACTAGATTAAATGTAAGGGAATGAGCTAATTAACTTCTTAAATAGCTCACGATCACTTGTGGATTGATAGTGATGCAAGGGCCACGAAACGATTCCTGAAGAAAGGTCATGCCTGTCTCATCCAATGTGTATTACCAGTCAAAAATTTCATAGTAACCACCTAAAATCACCATTAACATTACTTTGCAAATTGCTACAAAATGTACAGAAAAAGATACTGATAGATTACTTATTTACAGATGATATTTGAGCTTCCTCTAACTTTTAGCTATTATTTTGCAAGGTCCTACTTTTCTGCACTGGAAGTTTAGCAAAAACTTCTCCACACTGAAATTGCTTTGACTCTAATCATTGTATATAAGCCGTCGTCCTTGGAGCCACTGCTGTATAGTCTGCTGTATCCAAACAAAGGAAAATAAAACTAGTTGAAGCTTCTTTGTAAGCTAGCAAGCTCCATACTGGCTCACAGCTGCCGACTTATCTCAGGTCAAACAGAACTTCCCATTTCCTGGACCATACAGTGTCCGGAAGACAAACGTCAGGACTCAATCAGTGACAGGAAGTCAATGAGCTACTCTGTTGAGTCAGAAGGCAGCCACATGATTTATGAAATTGCTTCTTTGTCTAGTGCTACAATTCATGATCTTTGTCTTGTGTGTTCATCACATGCAGTCTTGTCTCTTGGAGAAATGGGAATTCTTTGTAGCACTTGAAAATGGTAGTTGCTCTAATATTTCTGCAATATCCTTTATGTCTCGTTAAATGAAACTCATGCAAACATGCAGGAAGAAATACATGAAATTTGGTGCAGTGGTGATAGTGCAAATAATTAAGGTTGCAATCAATCTTATTCCACACTCTGTTGCCAATTAGGTTTATTAGCAAAATTGACAACATTTTGCTGTTTGCAATAAACCAATCAAATATGAACAATATACAGTGCTCAGCATAAGTGTGTACACCCGGTTTGAAAAGTAAGATTTTAATCAATATCTCACTGAACCCAAGGCTGAGTATCATAGAGCAGCTTCTGAACCATATCAAGTAAGTGAGGTTAATTTCTTTCATTACAAAATCTTCAGTTTTATTCAGATTAGTTAATGCCAAAATGAATAAACCCAAACATCCAAAACTGCTACATTTAGTAGTTTGTATGACCTTCAGGATTTTTAAGGACAGCTCCAAGTCTTCTAGGCAGGGAATAAACAAATTGGCGACATCGCAACATCTATCTTTTACCATGATTGCCATATTGTAGAGGCTTCCCTTTCTTTGAAGTTATCCTTCATTACCAGACCTAATAGTCCCAGATTCTCCCAAATAAACAGACGAAACATCATTTTGGATAAAATTGGCCAAATCAGCCTTTATTACAACAGTTATTATTATTAACAGTAATAAATAACTGGGGGTAGGGAGGTTCTTGGAGCTTCAAAACCAGGCAAAAGCCAAAATATATGTGTAACCATCTGGCTTTACATTTTTAATTCAATGACTCCCAGGGACTCCACCCTAAAAGTCCCAAAATGCCAGGCAATTACCATAATTCCAAGCCAATAGGAGGTTCCCATCTCAAAGATGTACATTACCCACCAATATTTTGACACCAACTTCAAGAACCCCTCTCCGCCTGCCGAAATGACATGAAAAACATGAACCGTTAACCAATTAAAATCTACCTATTTACCTTTAAAAATTTTAATAAACAGAGGGAGGATGGGCGGGACCTTTCTGAATGGTGACAACCTGCAGATTAGGTAGCCACCTTCCCACTCCTGCCTTTTATAGCCTCACTCTTTCTCCCCCATGCAACCCTCACCCTCCAGCTTCACTCTTCCCCTTAAACTTTTGCCCTCCATGTAACCTTCCCACAACCTCGACATTAACCCCTGCTCTGCACTACATAGCTGAGTCAGCACTGCACCCATGGATCTGCGGCTACGTTTTCTCTTGACTGCAGTATTGAAGAGGCTTCCCTTTCTTAGATTTTCCACTTCTTTACCAGACCCAATATCCTAGTTTCTCCCAAATGAACAGACAAAACACTATTTTGGATGAAATTGGCCAAATCGGCGTTTATTACAGCAAACATGACAGTAAAAAATAACTTGGGGTGAGGAGGTTCTTTGAGCTCTAAAGCCGAATGGAAACCAAAATATGTATATATAACCATCCTGCCTTACACCCAAACGCAACCACAGGCTCAGGAGCACCTCATGGCCAGAAAACATTTTTTATCCACCGACTCCTAGGGACCCCACAAAACCCACCAGGCAATTACCATAATTCCAAAATCAATAGGAGGTTCCCATCTCCATAATGTATAACTGCCACCAATATTTTGATGCCAACTCCAAAACCCCCTCCCCCGCCACAGAAAGCATTACCTGAACACCTTGAAATGCGAGTCCCTCCAACAAGAGACATGCCCTTTCCACCACTTCTTGAATCTTGAGCACTCACAGATCAATACATATTAAGTTCAAATGAACCCCATCACTGCACCACAAATTCCCTTCCTCAGACTCCAAGTCTTCATGCCTAACTATGAACCCCCCCCCCCAGTTCTTGGATAAAAAAGTCCCCACAACTCTATTAACTTTTATCCTTGTTTTGTTAATTTTTTCCACTGATTGAGCAGCTCGCCATACTTTTCTGGGCACAATATTTGACCAAACTATCTTCATAGTTGGATATGACACCCACAAATACAACAGGTCATGGCAGATATCCCTTATTAATTCTATGCATGGGTGCCAAATCCTTGCCGCCGACATGTAACACCAGCACTTCTAGGGAGTGATTCAGCCTGGCGAAACCGTGAAAATCTGACAGTACCTGATGCCATCTAATATCACAAACTCATGTCTACCTAATTGCCACATTATTCTTGGAAAACCCAAATTGACACCGGTTTTGTTGAACGTCGGCCCTTGACGCACCCCAAGAAATGAACGAGTGGCCTAATATGCACACTAGCTGTGTTCCGCCTACAGTGAGAAAAGAAAGGGGGGGAGGAAGAGCAGCACTTGAGAACAACCACTGCTAACCCTCGCTTTTTTTTTTTACATTAAATAATGGAGCACAAAGAGTTGATATCACCCAGATACCCACCTGCCAATCTTCTGAACCGCACTTGAAGGTAAGCCTCCAATTCTGACTCTTTTACAGCACCAATTCTAAATGAGTGCAGTGAAAATGTATTTGCCTCTAAACCCAGAACTGTCAACCAATTTTTAAACAGCCCCAAACTGATATCACAAATAAAAGACCCATCCCTATGTCTTAATAATGAGCCTGCCTTGCTCCCGCCTAAAAAACTATAATTTTTAAAACATTACTGGGCACATGCTGGACCATTTTAACCCTTTAACCCCTGGAACTTTTTTCGGTTTTGCGTTTTCGTTTTTCGCTTCCCAGAGCCATAACTTTTTTTTATTTTTCCGTCAATAGAGCTATGTGAGGGCTTATTTTTTTGCAGGACAAGTTGTACATTTGAACAACACCATTGGTTTTACAATGTCGTGTGCTAGAAAATGGGAAAAAACTCCAAGTGCGGTGAAATTGCAAAAAAAGTGCAATTCCACACGTGTTTTTTGTTTGGCTTTTTTGATAGGTTCACTACATGCTAAAACTGACCTGCCATTTTGATTCTCCAGGTCATTACGAGTTCATAGACTACAAACATGTCTAGGTTCTTTTTTATCTAAGTGGTGAAAAAAAATTCCAAACTCTGCTAAAAAAATAAAAATTGCGCAACTTTCCGATACCAGTAGCGTCTCCATTTTTGTTATCTTGGGTTGGGTGAGGGCTTATTTTATGGATGCCGAGCTGACGTTTTTAATGATACCATTTCGGTGCAGATACGACCTTTTGATTGCCCATTATTGAATTGGCCGGAAGCGCTTGTTAAATACCGATGTCAGAGTTTGACAGCAGCATTTAACTAGTAAACAGGCATGGGTGGATCGCGATTCCGCCCGCGCCTATTGCGGGCACATGTCAGCTGTTAAAAATAGCTGACATGTCTTGGCTTTGATGCGAGCTCACCGCCGGAGCCCACATCAAAGCGGGGGTTCTGCCATCGGACGTACTATTCCATATGAAGGCAGAAAGGGGTTAATGCCCTTAAAATAACTCTTTTACCTTTACCCATCTGATCAGTTTTTTAATGACTTATACGCAGAATTCCACTGACTTCAAGCCGCTGCGGCATCTTGACTCAATATTCCTCCCTACCTGACTGAAGATGGTGCCACCAATTCCCCTATTCTCATGGCCCCATCGAAAGCCAGTTTAAATAACACCACTTCAAAAGGTGAATTACAAACTTGACTCAGCTTCCCTCCCTTTTGGTGCAAAAACTTAAAGAAGTTGCATCATGTTTTTTGGTGAGCACTAAACTTTATCAGCATGCACAAGAGACAATAAAAACGCAGCAAAACCTGCCTTTTGTACGCAGTTTCTTTACTGCAAAGAGACAGCAGGTTTTTCCTGCAGAAAAAAACGCTGCAAAAATGTGTGTGAACATAGCATTAACATTATGAAAGTCTCTTAGGGATTATCCCCATAACCATCTAACAAGGGTTGTGCACCCTTTCACGTCGGAGCTAATGTGTTGGCTCCTCCGCTGGTAATGTCCCTGGTGGGGGTAATCGGTTGTTCCTGCTAGGCCACAAGTCCTCCTGACAAAGTCTACCAAAGCACGTTGGTTCTCCTTCACTTCAATCGACCCCACACCCTGTCTGTTGTCTTAGCCCAGGCCAACCTGTGTACCATACATTATTGCTGGAAGCAACAGCCTGACTCACTCTTATCTCATGTTCACCACCGCAGGCGTCCTTTTCCGGACAGAGTCTTCTCACAGATTCGGTGCTTGACTGACAATGAGTAACACTCAAGTCTGGGGAAATGAGGTCTAGGCTCCGACTCTTGACTGGGGTCATTGGGACTGTGGATTTTGACTGGTGCAGCTCTGGGATTCAGGTTTTGACTGGCATGTTCTGGATTTTGACCAGCACAAATCGGGTCGGTCAGGATATCAGGGTCTGACCTAGTGCCGCTTGTGTCTTGAATACAGGTGGACAGCAGCTTGCTGGCACATGCTTCTTGCTGAGGCCTGTCGCTCCAGATACAGCATTTTCTCCTGTCCACATGCGGACTACTCTCTCCTCTGGGCCAAACCCGGCCCTGATTTGGTGCACAGACCTTTTATACTCAGGAACTCTTATCAATGGGACCTGACTAAGTGCTATATCCAATCTCGTCCCCATGAAACCATTCCTCTTTTGGTTGGTTCCGCATGGTCCTGTTTGCACAGTAGGTATGGAAGTCATCTCGCACCAATGATGCACAGCACTGAAAATTTTCATGGTTACTGTCACATCCTCTTACATGGCTTCAGTGGCAAAAGTGAGCTTTATTGCTCCCAGGAGCCTCCGTCTTTCAGTCAGTACTTGAGCGATGACTGTAGCCAAGCTGGCACACCTGCATGACTGAAAGCTCCTGGGACTGCATGACTGAAAGCTCTCTTTACGTAGATTTGATGTGTAGTGGTCTAAGTTCGTTTGGTGGGGCACTGTGGCCAACTTTGTCTTCCAGACTATTCAGTAACTTTATTTAAAGCGAACCTGTCAGCAGAATTTTGCTCAGTAAACAACCGACACTGTCAGGTTGGCGCTGTCATACTGATTAAAATGATAACTTGGTTGATGAAATATGTCTTGTGGTTGTTGTTTAATCTGTATTTGTAGTTTTCAGTTAATGAGATTCTGGTCCTTCGGGGTGGCCTGTGGGCGGGGCTTTACCTGGTGCTCTGCTTACATATGCATGTTTATGGGCTTATGACAGGTCAATCATCGTTCAGTGACCTGCTCCCCATTTTACATACTGCATATACTATGTTGGATTTAGAAAAAAATTACATTGAGCAAAATGGTGGCGGCGGCACCTGTGCAGTATCATGTGTAGCATTATGCTTATAATATTGCCGGGTAGAAAAAAAAATTACCTTCAACAAAATGGCGCTGCACTATAGCATCTATCACATTCTGAAAGATGCTACTACGCTGGCGCTGCCGCCGGAGGCATTTTACTGCAGCCATATTTTTTTTTGTCTCGGAAGAACAACAATCTCCTTAACTGAAAACAATAAATATAGATTAAACACCAACCACAAGATGGATTTCATCAGTCAAGGTATCATTTGAATCAAAATCCTGCAAAATTTTTCGTTTCCTATATTAAGTGAAATGTTATTTAAAGAGTATAATGGCATTGTGAATTAAAGGGTAAAATACAGTGTGGGAAGCCATGCAATTATATTCCTAATCACCATTTGTTTTAGCCTTCTACTCCCATAATGTTATTTAAGGTCTTCACATACGGTACTTTGTTTTGGGAAGTGGGTGTGGGGAGAAGGAGATGAATTTCCTCTCTATTTTTATGCACAGTTTTATATATTTAGCAGTTTATAAAATGTGAAGGCGACACATTGCAGCTGGATGTAAGGAAACAGCTCATGTAGACAGTTTAATTCCATGAGGGGATGAAAAATTTGCAAATATAAGAAGAAGACTTAAATGCCAGATATGATGAGATGGACGGTACTTTGTTGCATGTAGAAGCTCCCTTTGGAATAAAACCATGTGCACCCCTGCTGCCCAGGAGAGAGTACTAAAGCGAATATCAGTAGCTGGAGCTTGATAAACTGTTAAGCTGGCAATACATCAAAGAAACTGCTCTATTGGTTCTCCTTTGACCGCTCCTACAGGGTATCATCTGCCAGGCCTTCTTTCCTTCCTCTTCCCATTACTGTTGAGGTTCCTCAAGGTTCAGTCCTAGGCCCCCTGCTCTTATTTCTATATATTGCCCCTGTTGGACAAACCATCAGCAGATATGGTCTCCAGTACCATCGCTATGCTGATGAGAAGACAATTAAAAAAATATTCTCCCGACATTAATCCCACCTTAATGCTAAATACCAGGGTGTGTCTGTCTGCCGTCTCTAACAGCATGTTTTCCCTCCATCTGAAACTGAATGTCTCCAAAACTGTACTTTTCGCTTTTTCTCCCTTTGCTAACCTATTTATGCTTGATATTGCAATTTCCTTGGATGGTTGGACCTTATCGCCATAGCAGCACATGTAAGGGTAAGAACATGCTGCCCTTGTTTCCCTCTTGAAGAAAACAAGTTTCAGTGAAATGTAATATAAATTGTGTTGTGATATGCTATGCGGTGTAATGCAATGTTGTGATATAATGTGAATTGTGATGTGCGTCAGATATATATATATAGTTTGACTATAGGGATAGTTAGAGTTAAGTGCTGGGACTAGCCCAAAGAGGGAGGAGCTATGCTGCAGGGAAATTGACACGGTGCTGTCGGAAACTTCGATAGGGCCTGGCGTGCATAGTAAGCAGACCTAAAGGTCCCAAGTGAGCAGTGATGCATTCTGGGGTGACCCTAAGTGAAAATAACACTGTATGATTTTTGAATGATTAGGTTGCATTTTATTGCATGAAATATGTATTTGATACAATAGAAAAACAGAACTTAATATTTGGTACAGAAACCTATGTTTGCATTTACAGAGGTCAGACATTTCCTGCAGTTCTCGACCAAGTTTGCACATACTGAAGCAGGGATTTTGGCCCACTCTTCCATACAGATATTTTCCATATCTTTCAGGTTTCAGGGCTGTGACAATGAGTTTCTGCTCCCTCAAAAGATTTTTTTAATGGGTTCAGGTCTGGATACTGGCTAGGCCACTCCAGGATCTTGAAATGCTTCTTACAGAGCCACTCCTTAGTTGCGCTGGCTGTGTGTTTCAGATCATTGTCATGCTGGAAGACCCAGTCACGACTCATCTTCCATGCTCTTACTGAGGGAAGGACGTTGTATGCCAAAATCTCGAGATACATGACCCCATCCATCCTCCCTTCAATATAGTGCAGTTGTCCTGATTAGAGATATGCGGATAACTGTATGGTCAGATCCAGCGGGCTCAGCTCAACAGTTACAAAAAGTTCGGGTTCGGGTACCTGAACAGTACCTGGACTGAAACCAGAACCCTATTCATTTGAATGGGGGGCACGAACATCCAGTGTTTTTTATGACAGCGATTCAAACACTGCTTCTGATCAGCGGTAAAATCATCACTGACGGTCAGAGAGCCATGGGGTTTCTATGCTGTCAAAAGACAGCGTGATCCCGCAGCTGTGAGCGGAGGTATAAAAGTTTTCCTCCAGTCACTGGTGTCAGCTGATGGGACTACTGCTCCCATTAACTGACACCTGCTGCCAATATTAATGCCGGGGTCACAGTTACAACTGCAATTGGAGAAATCACTCAAGTCTCGCATCAATACCCAGCACTGCAGCCGACACTCAGCACCGGAGTGTTCAGCTGCATAAAAACACATGGCGATCCCGAATGCTGGCGGCAGTGCCGGGTATTTATGCGAGTTTCTCGCATTGCAGTTGCAAGTGTGATCCCAGCCTAACAGTGAAAGCAGGAGCGGCTGATGAGAGTATTCATCAGCCGGATCCTGCTCTGTAAATAAATGATTAAACAAATAACCAACGTGGGTTCCCCTGCATTTTTGATAACCAACCAGGCAAAACTCACAGCTGGGGGCTGGTATTCTCAGGATGGTAAAGGACCATGAATATTGCCCCCAAAGCCTAAAAATTGCAGCCTGCAGCAACCCAGAAAAGGCACATCTATTAGACGCATTGCAATTCTGGGGCTTTGCCTGGTTTTTCCCACTTGCCCTGTAGCGGTGGCAAGTGGGGTTCATATTTGTGGGGTTGATGTCACCTTTGTATTGTTAGCTGACATGAAGCCCACGGCTTAGTAATGCAGAGGCGTCTATAAGACACCTATCCATTACTAATTCTATAGTTGTATGGTAAATAAACACAGCTAGAATAAAGTCTTTTATTTTAAATAAAACAAAACACAGTTTTCCATTTTTTTTTAAATAACAAGCACAGTTATTCTCACCTAATGCCAATTCCACCGTATTCCTCATCCCCTATAATAAAACAAAAACAGAAAACAACAAACTCCCTCACCTGTCTGTTGTTCTGTCCCACGCCATAATCCATGTCAGTGGGAAAAACAGTTTTCAACCTGGACAGTGCCAAGATGTGAACGTGAAAGCTGAGAACCACTTTGGAATGAGCTGCTGCGAGGGCAGCGTCTGTGATTACTAGTGAGTGACGTAGGTTACTGCTGGTCACTGAGGCTGCGTTCCCAGCCGAGCTGAACTGATGTGACCTCAGTGAGATCCTTGCTAGCACCGTGAGACTTTAGTCTCACGGTGCAGAGGCGAGTTCACCGCAGTACACAGGGAGGGAATTTCAGTGTGGTGAATTTGAACTGCATCCTCCTCCAATTCTTCCTTGGCACCGGCACCTACTAACAGCTTGCCTGGTACCAATAGCTCCACTTGGTTGCTGTAATCTACCATCCAATAGCATTCACCTGTATGATGACAGTCTGGGGCTAAAAAGAGATATTGTAATCCCTTCCGCATCCTCCTCTTCCTTTGGGGCCACCACTTCCTCTCTCGGGATATTAAAAGTGTGCTCCAGCATGTAGCTGACTAGAATAGTGATACTGATGACGGTATCGTCAGGTCTAGCCATCTTAGTAGCCATTTTGAAACTGTTTAGCAGGGTGCAGAGGGCCTTCATCTGTGCCCACTCCACACGTGTGACTTACACCACATCCGTACTGCAATGGCCCAGGCTATTCAAAAAGACATACTGCACTAAGGCTCGTAGCTGTTGCCACAGTCGCTGCAACATGTGCAGAATAGAATTCCACTCTGTAGGAACATTGCAAATCAAATGGTTAACTGGTAGTTCGAAATACCTCTGTAGCAATGCAAGTCGATGACCTGCCGGGTTCGATCATCAGAAGTGAGCACACACCAATCGTGCTTTCTGCAGCAGTGCATCCAGGCTGGGAAAGTGGAGGAGAAATTGCTGTATCACCAGGTTGAGGATGTGGGTCATGCAAGTCACATGTGTGTGGTTTCCCAGGCGTAGGGCTGCCACAAGGTTTGCATAGTTATCGCACATGCCCTACCCTGCATCCAGGCTCACTAAAGATAGCCATTGCTCTATCTCAGCCTGGATAGTTGTCTACCACTCTTGAGCTGTGTGGCTGTGATCTCCAAGGCATATTAATTTTAACACTGCCTGATTGCGGTGAACCCTGTTTGCGCAATAAGCAGTTGGAGGGGGTTTCTCTCTACACTGTTGGAACACGTCTCATTAAGGAAAGGCTGAGGGTGCAGGAGGATGCCTTAGGGAAGGTGATGGAGACAGAAGCTATGGAGGAAGTGTTAGGTAGAGAGGTTTGTCCCTCAAGCCTTGGGGACTCAAAGATTTGCGGTCTAGTGACAACTTGGTGTATAGGGTTTTAGTTCACCATCCCTTTGTGTGTAGTGGCTTAGTTCTCCATCCCCTGGTGTATATTGGTTTAGATAGTGGTTAAGATCTCCACCCCCTGGTGTGTAATGGTTTACTTATCCAAAACCAGGTGTTTAGTAGTTTAGTTATCCAACGCCTGTTGTCTAATAGTTTAGTTTTCCATCTTCTGGTGTGTAGTGGTTTAGTTATCCAAACCTAGGTGTATAGTAGTTTAGTTCTCCATCCCCAATCGCCCTGCAAGCCTTGGGGATTCCAAGACTTGTGAAGCAGCCCCTGCCCCCACACCTACAAGAGTAAATCAGTGCCCAGTCAACAAAATGTAACACCCCTGGCTATGATTGTAAGTGGTAAAATGCACCCTGGCAGACAGATTTTTTTCAGGGAACGGCTGATGTTGTTTGTGACATGCTGGTGTAGAGCAGGCACAGCTTTCTTAGAGACGTAATTGCAACTGGGTAACTGGTCCTGGGAGACTGCAACGGCCATCAACATTCAAAAACTGTATCCACCAGGAGGAAAAGCCAGCAATTTTAATTAGCCAATAAATTTGTCAAGGATTTCATCCAGTTATCACAGATCACAGACTGGGAGTCACGCAGAACCACCTGATGTGATCTTTAAAGCGAACAGGTCTCACCTGCACCTATCTTCCAGACAATTACACCATTGGACGACAATCAAACGAGGAGGCCGCAGGCTGTTGCCAATAATTAGTCAATCGAAAACTAACAGTTCGCATATGGCATATACACATATGGATTACAACGCATGAAATATGTGTATCTACTGCGTGCAATCACTGCTAACTCCACACTACTTGCTGCCACCACCAATTATTTATTTATTCTTTTAAATACTGTAAATGCAGGCCGGTTGGACAACATTCTTCTTTTGAGATCCTCCACACTATCAGGCTCTTACATCCCCTCTCCCTCAGAGTAGCGTTTATATACTGTCCCCCTGGCTCACCCACCCACTTCCTTGACCACTTTTGTCCCTGACTGCTGCACTTCATGTCCTCAGAATTAAGAAAACCCTTACCCTGGGAGAGTTTAAGATCTCCATAAACAGCCCCAGCTTATATCTCTAACCAGTCCACATCTCTTGGCCTCTCACAACCTTCAATCTCTGAGACACACAAAGATTGAAACACCCTTTATCTGGTCTTGGTCCGGCTCTTTTCAATCTCCTGCCTAGATAACTCACCTCTTTCCTCTCTACCCCAAGAAATTAGGACTAACAACTACTTACATAGTTTTAGGCGCTCCCTAAAAACGCATCTGTTTAGGGCGGCCTATCATGTTCTCCAATCAATGTCCTTTTTATATATAGCCCATATTCCATACTTCTCTGAATATAATTTGCCAACAAACTCCACTGCACCCAAAGGCACTACAAATACTGGCTGGTGACTACCTCAGCCAACCTTAATCTAACCCCATTAATTCAAGATGGACCATCATTGTAAATAAGCCCTCGCGACGCGCTATTGACCACTCCATGCATTGCGGTCTCGCGAGATGATGACGTGCGGTCATCATTTCGCGAGACCACAATGCACTCTTCAGACCGGAGCGCGCGAGGACCGTCGGTAACCGCTTCGATCCGGTGGCCAACGGAGGGTGAGTATATAACTATTTTTTATTTTAATTCTTTTTTTTTTTTTAACAGGGATATGGTGCCCACATTGCTCTATACTGCGTGGGCTGGGCAATATATTACGTGGGCTGTATGATATACTACTACGTGGCTGGGCAATATACTATGTGACTGGGCAATATACTGCGTGGGCTGTGCAATATGGTACGTGGGCTGTGCAATGTACTATGCAGGCTGTGCTATACACTACGTGGCCTGTGTTATACACTATGTGGCCTGTGTTATATACTGCGTGCGTGGTACTGCACGGGCTGTGCAATATACTACGTGGCTGGGCAATATACTACGTGACTGGGCAATATACTATGTGTCTGTGCTGCATCCTACGTGACTGGGCAATATACTACGTGGCTGGGCAATATACTACGTGGCTGGGCAATATACTACGTGGCTGGGCAATATACTACGTGGGCATGCATATTCTAGAATACCCGATGCGTTAGAATCGGGCCACCATCTAGTTGTAAATAAGTCACCCCCACCTCATTGTACATTGTAACTGTCATGCCGTTCTGTCTGTTTCTGGTTTTTGGCATGACAATGCATATGTTTGCTTTAACCCTTTACTCTTTTCCCCCTAATTTGAGCTGGGATACTGTTGGCTGTTACCTTAATGAAGCCTTCTCAGTTCCCTGCTCTGCTGCGCAGTCGTACATGGGTGTTTAGGTATTTGCCCTGCTGCATACCTTCCTCATGTGCGGTCCCTGGTTGCTGCTGTGAAGCGGTCCACGGGTTGTGAGGTCATTTGCAGCTGGTGCATGGCTTTCTACGTGGCTCAGTGCATGCAGTTTCAGTCAGGTGCCCTGAGCCTCAGATCCTGCACTGATGGTGCTGTAATGGTTTCTGTGTGTGCTTAGGGCATGCAAGGCCACACCTCCCCTGCTTTTATCAGGATTAGGGTGTGTACTTCAAATGCTGTCCTCAGCCAATTGCTGAGGGGCAGCTCATATATAAAGCTCCCCTGCCCTATGGGCAGGGCCTGAGCTACTCACAAAGCTCCTGAGTCCTGAACTTTGCTATGTGTTTCTGTTCCTGCACCTCTCCTGTTTATGTTTTGGTACCAAAGTCCTTGCCTTGATTCCTGTTTTGTCTTGTTCTGGTGCCTGTCCCGGAGGCGGTATATCCAGGCCCGAATCCTTGATCCTGTACCTGAACCTGTCTGAACTGTGTCTGCTGTGATTATGTTCCTGGAATCCCTTTTCACCTGGAGCCTCACTCCCAGTGATTTTGAGTCTCTTGAAACCGGTGTTTGTTTTCTGGCTCATGTCCAGTATGGCGGTGTTTGCACCATCATGCTTGAGTTCCTTCCTAGGTCCGATGCCCGGAGCCTGATGACCGCTGTCTGGAGCTTGGAGCCTGATGTCTCTGGTGGTGCCTGTAGGTCGTGTTGGATGTCCGGAATCGAACGACTTCTGTCTGATGTCTGCCGGTGACCCTGGATCCTGATGTCCTGCCTGTGTCCTGATGTCTTTCCTGTGTCCAGATGTCCTGTCTGTATCCTGATGTCCTGCCTGTGTCCTGATGTCCCGCCTATGTGTGCCTCGGTGATCTGTTGGTGCCTTGGGGTCCACTGGGTGGTACCCTTCTGAGGTGTGGAATCGGGAGCCTGACATCGTCATGTTTTGTTTATGTACTGTGTGACTTTACTTTAGTAAACTTTACTTTCTCTATACCTGAAGTATCGGTGAAATCATGTCCTACGTGTTTCTTTCCTTGTCCACATGCTCAGCTGCCACAGAACCCTGGTCGCTGCCCTCCCCTAGTTCGGGTAGGCCCAGGTCCCCCTCTGTGGTTTAAAGGGTCCATATTTCGTCCCCGGGGGACGCACGCCCCACGCCTTCTGAGGTTGGTCGGCTTGGGGGTATCTATGGGATTGGCCGCATCTGTGGCTGCAGCTGATCGTGACAGTAACCTCTTACGACCAGAGTAGTCATTATTTTGGCTTTAAATACTGGATTGTCATTCACTTTGTAACTTATGACTTTCATATGAACTGCTGACGTACAGCACTGCAGAAAATGTCTGTGCTATATAAAGAGAGAATATTATTAGTAGATTGTAGATGGTAAAGTTCAAGCTCTTAGCTTTGCCATGTGTAGAAGGAAACAATCTTTTACGTGACCAATAGTAGTCTACAAAACTGATGTGGCTGGGAAAAAAATAACTGAACTGTTGCATGAGGGATCAGGGCTTCTAGCACAGCAGGCTAACACCACTCCTTTACCCACCACATCGTAATTGAAAATTCAGTTCAGGCTATGTGCACACTGTGCGGATTTGGCTGCAGATCCGCCGTGGATTGGCCGCTGCGGATTCGCAGTAGTTTTTCATCAGGTTTACTGTACCATGTAAACCTATGGAAAAACCAAAACCGCAGTGCCTATGGTGCGGAAAATACCACGCGGAAACACTATGTTGTAATTTCTACAGCATGTCAATTCTTTGTGCGGTTTCTGCAGCGTTTGACACTTGCTCCTCAATAGGAATCCGCAGGTGTAAAACCGCAGGTGAAATCCACACAAAAACCGCAGGATATCCGTGGTAAAACGCAGTGCATTTTACCTGTGTATTTTTCAAAAATGGTTCGGAAAAATCTGCACACGAATCCGCACCATGGACACACAGCCTCAAAGGTCGAAATGCTGTCCCAGACCCCGATTCCTCATGCATGGCTGACTGCTGCTGTGCCATTCTAAAATTTCTACTGTGGGTCAATTGATCAGTCAACTACATGTGTTACTATCCTTACATTTTTCTAACATTGGTGGTCTATCAAGCTGATTTTTGTGGCACCTGTGTGGCTGATCAGAAAAGCAGTTTGAGCTGCTGCATGAGGTATCAGGGCTCCCAGCACAGCAAGCCTACACAGGTCCATCACCTACTTCATCTATATATAACTTAAATTCAAAGCTGTAAATGCTGGCCCAGCCCCTGATACCTCATGTGCGACAGCCGCTAGGGCCGTGGGGTACTTGGAAGGATCTTAGGCTACGTTCAGATTAGCGTTTCCCGACGCTGCGTCGGGAAACGCAGCGGCGACGCACGCGTCATGCGCCCCTATGTTTAACATGGGGGACGCATGCGTTTTTCTTGTTGCGTTTTCCGACACGTGCGTCGTTTTTGACGCTAGCGTCGGACGCAAGAAAATGCAACAAGTTGCATTTTTCTTGCGTCCGATTTCGTAAAAAAAAACGACGCACGCGTCGCAAAACGCAGCGTTTTTCGTGCGTCGTGCGTTGCGTCGCCGACGCAGCAGCGCGCAACGCTAATCTGAACGTAGCCTTAAATGGGTGGTCACGGCAGCAGTGACCCTGGGCATGCAATAAAAGATGAAGAATGGAATGGTAGATGGGAATAAAGTTTATATAGGGAAGGGGAATTGTTTGTGATGCCACCTGTGGTACTCGGCTAGGAATGGCTGATGCCGCTTAAAGGGACCGGTGGGGCGGATGGTGATGCAGCAGAGTTGTTATAGCTCTCCACAGGTAGAGCTTAGTCCCCAGGGCAGTTAAAGAAGTTATTGATGCAGGGTAGTGGTGCAGGGCGAGTGATGTAGGAAAGAATTGAGAGGACACAGCAGGGTGCAGTTTCCACACTTTTACTCACAGTTTGTATGTTATTCCACAGCCGGGGTGCTGTGTCCTCCAGGTCAGTGGTCCAGAAAACTCTCCAGTAGGGCACTTGTCCAGAACCCCATTAGTATGTGCCTTTCCTTGCCATCTCACTGCGATGGCTCTCACCTCACCTGCTTTGCGCTTCACACCCAGTGTCCCAAGCCGTTAGTCGCAGGTCCTGTTAGGCTATGTCTTCACTATCCCCTGGACTCTGTGTCTACCTTTTCGGTGAAATACATGGGCATGTGGTTGTCGCACTTGCAGACACGATAGCCTCCGGGTTCCTAGCTGGAACTTGTAGTTCCTCCACTAGATCAGGGGCCGGTTCCCCTACTGTGACCTGGTCCCTCCACCTGGCGATGGTTAATGTGGATGCAGGCCCCACAGGTGGATTCAACACTTCCCATGCCCTTAGGATCCCTCTGTTCTCTCTGGGGGCTTTTTTCCATTCTCTCTCTTTTCAGACTGTCAGGAGCTTCAGACCCACACGTCTGCTCTGCTCCACTTCTCAACTTACTTACTCTCTGCTCCCTTTCTCTTTCTCCACCCACACCCTCTACCTAATCCCTCCCTGGCCTGGAGAGGTCTAGTGGGTGCAGGTGTCAGGGTTATATAAAGCCTTCCCTACTTACCAAAGAATTGGGGCACCACACCTCTGCTGAGATGCAGTACCTCTGTGGCAACTGGACCCTCAGGGGTGCCACACATGCATGGCCCATGGCTGACTGCTGCTATGCCATTCTCAAATTTCAACTGTGGATCAATTGATCGCAATTTCCCTGGTGTCTGCCCCTAATTTGAGTTGTTTTGGAAGCTTTTTGGCCCCCTTGAAGGTGTTGTGTAATATATTGCAGTCATCATATTATATAGCACTGTGTACTTAGAATTGCTCATTTTACCTTTCTAACTAGTTAATTCTTTTCCATTTGGTCTGGGACATCACGTGATTAAAAACACACTAGCTGAATCCTATTAAGTTTGATGTAGAAACAGGAAGTCTATTTCCCTGCATGAGTAATGGCCCCTTCACATTAAGCGACGCTGCAGCGATACCGACAACGATCCGGATCGCTGCAGCGTCGCTGTTTGGTCGCTGGAGAGCTGTCACACAGACCGCTCTCCAGCGACCAACGATGCCGGTAACCAGGGTAAACATCGGGTAACTAAGCGCAGGGCCGCGCTTAGTAACCCGATGTTTACCCTGGTTACCATCCTAAAAGTAAAAAAACAGTACATACTTACCTACAGCCGTCTGTCCTCCAGCGCTGTGCTCTGCTCTCCTCCTGTACTGTCTGTGTGAGCACAGCGGCCGGAAAGCAGAGCGGTGACGTCACCGCTCTGCTTTCCGGCTGACCGACGCTCACAGCCAGTACTGGAGGAGAGGAGAGCACAGCGCTGGAGGACAGACAGCGTTAGGTAAGTATGTAGTGTTTGTTTTTTTTACTTTTAGGATGGTAACCAGGGTAAACATCGGGTTACTAAGCGCGGCCCTGCGCTTAGTTACCCGATGTTTACCCTGGTTACCAGTGAAGACATCGCTGGATCGGTGTCACACACGCCGATCCAGCGATGTCCACTGGAGATCCAGCGACGAAACAAAGTTCTGGACTTTGTTCAGCGACCAACGATCTCCCAGCAGGGGCCTGATCGTTGGTAGCTGTCACACATAACGATTTTATTAACGATATCGTTGCTACGTCACAAAAAGCAACGATATCGTTAACAATATCGTTATGTGTGAAGGTACCTTAATAAGTCTCTGCAGAAGTCCCTGGCAGGGGTTAGGAGGAAGTAGGTCCGAAGGTGAAGAACGGAATGATTAATGCACGAGAAAGAGACTTCCTGTTTCTACATAGAGCAAAGAAAAGAGAAGAATTAACTGGGTGGAAAGCACAATAAGCAATTGTAAGTTCACAGTGCTATATAATATGATGATTGCAAGATATTAAAAGGATAAAAACTTTGATAGCTGTGCTCATCTAATTTCTGTTAGGCTAGGGTCACACAATCGTATGTGTTCCATCCAAGTAAAATGTTTCTTGAATGTGGAGAATAAAAAGAAAAAAAGTCTCCAGCCTATCCATTTTGTCAGTCCGATTTTTTTCATATGTTCAGACTGGAATGGCCAAGTGCAATCTGATAATCAGGGCAAATAGTGCATGCTGTGATTATTTTTCCTTGGATCACGTGGTTCGAGGAAAAATTGAACATGTGCACAGCCACATTGAATAACATTGGTCCGAGTGCGATCCGTTGTTTTGATGAATCGCACTAGAACCAAAAGTATGATTGTCAATACGGGCCCTTCCGTTAAAGTTCACAAGTGCGTCAAAACACAAACCCAGGATGGCATCTGTTTTTATACATCAGAAGTTATTAAGATTTGCAAGAACAAATATAGTTTCCCATGTTAAAGAACTGCAATGTATCTGTAAAGATCAGATGCTATCCGGTTGATGCGTATGAGATCTGATTTTTTCTTTTTGCACTCAAGTGTCTTCCGAAACATGGAGAAGACTAGTGCATACAGACTCGGACTGGCCCATGGGGTAACAGGGAAATCCCCCCTAAAGGTAATGTTACTGGTGTGCCCTTGCCACCCCAGTCTGACACTGAGTGTGTAACACCGGAGGTTGTTACAATGATATTGCCTTCCCTTCGGGGAGGGCAATGATATGCTTGGAGGCAAGGAGGATTCCCTTTACCAGGTAAGGTACCCACACACAACACATTTCAAATCCAGCCAAGAAGGGGGAGCTCAGGACCCAGATTCAGGGGGACTTCCCTCAGATAGATATATCCTGGTCTGGAAGAGGAATTATGCAGTTGGTCCAGGTAGACCAAGAAGGAAGTTGTTGAGAGACACTGAAGTGAGAAGGAAGTCTGAGTGTGCAGACTATGGAGCCGTGCAGCCAGGAGTGGGCTGCAGCTCCAGTGAAGGATGAGATCCCGAGGAAAGTTGAAAGTGGTGGAGCTATTGAGGGAAGGAGCAAAGGAGTGGAAAAGGGCTCAGAGGGGAACTATGACCGGGCACCCTAAGAGCTGAAGCGCAGAAACTGGGCACCGGAAGCCCGAGGCTTTGTTGTACTCTAGGGCACATAGCAGAACCGGAGGGCATTAGACTGTACATTACTTGCCCACACCAAGTCTGATGTGAAGCAGTATCTTAAGAGCTCGGGTCGTGATAGAGACCCTATAAAACGGCTCACACTGCCCACCGTGCAGGCACCTGTCCCAGGACAGGAGAGGAAAGGAGTATCTTGCCAGCAAGCTTCAGGCAGCAGGGACTTCGCACAGCAGTGCAAGTAGGAAAGGCTTACGGACCTCACCTGGAAAAGGGGATTTGCCTATTGCCTCCAAGCAGGCCGGACCACAGCTACACCTGTACCCGGTACAGGACTGAGGCCTACTACCACCGGTACAGGACTGAGGTCGACTACCACCATCAGTAAACCAGGTAACGACTTTACAACACTGTGTCCTCCACTTATTTGCTGGAATACATAATCTCTGCCATACACCTTCGGAGCCCTGGGGACCCCGCTTCACCTGTGTGAAGCGTCACCATCTTGCTGCCCCAACATCTCCCTAGAGGACCCCTTTAAGCAGCGTCGGTCCCTATTGACCGAGAACCACAAGTGGCATCACAAAAATAGACTTTCACAATTCCCTTAAAAGACCTACCCCCTTTAATTGAGCCCCAGGGCCACGGACCGGGTCACAGCCACCGTGACATCCCCTTTAAGTGCAACCAGACCTAGCATCCACATTGCCCTGGTGGGCGACTCAAGTGCATACTGCAGTTTTTGTCATATGGATATTCGGTCTGTAGAGGGAAAAGAAAAAAAAAAGGTCATCTGAACAGCTCAATTGAATAAAATTGGTCAGAGGGCTGGCGGTTTTTCTTTTTTAAGCACCAAAATTATAATCTTGTAAACTTATCCTCACTGTATCCAACCAAATGCACCATATGGCCATATGTTCCACCGTAGTGTCATTTGATCTAATTTCTATTGATATCTATGGAGGAACAATACCTAGTTGTGTGAACAAGCGGCTGTGACAAATTTAACGCCAACTGATGGGTTAGTAATTGGCGGTGTTTTATGGACGTCTCTTCATTACAAACTCATGGGCTTGATAAGTCAACGAACATTACACAGCTAATATTAACTAAATAATTCCACTACCCCAACTGCCACCGAACCAGGGCAGTAAACAAGAGCTAAGGCTAAGCGCCAGAACTGGTGCATCTAATGGATGCGCCATTTCAATAGTGGCTGAGAGCTGGTCTTATTAGGGTGGGAAGGGGCCAATATCCATGGACCTTCCCTGCCTATTAATATCAGCCCCCAGCTGTCTGCTTTGCCTTTGCTGCTTATTAAAATAGGGGGGACCCCACTTTTTTTTTTTAATGGTCAGCCCATGTTTAATACCCGGCAAAGGTAAAGCAGACAGCTATGGTCTGATATTAATAGACTGGGAAGGTCCATGGATATCAGCCTCTTCCTATCACAATACGACCAACTCACAGCAGTCTGCTTTCCCTTGGCTTGTTATCAAAAGTAGGGGGGAACCCACTTTTTTCACTTATTTATTTCTTAGTGTTTTTCATTAATAAATAAATGAAAAAAACGGCATGGGCTCCCCCTTATTTTTGATAACCAGCCAAAGTAAAGCAGACAGCTGTAATCTGGGCTGGGATCAGTCATTTTGCATTGTGACCTCTGACACCACCGAGCACTAATCTTACCTTGATGTTTCAAATTGTAGAAACGGGAAGTTCACTGGGACAAACATCAAGGGTATAATAAAATTAATTATACATTGGAAAAAATTGATTAAAAATCTGAATCTAGAGTTAGGTTCTGAGGTTTCTAATTTTATGTTTTTAATCATTTTTTTTTTTCCATTAAAGAATTAAATTTTATTATATCCTGGATGGTTGTGCCGGTATCTTCCCTTTTCTACTATTTTGCCTGTGATCACCAGTGTGTGCGGCCCTCTCAGGAGAAACTCCAGCTTGATATTCATTTGCTCATCCACAACGTCGTAAACTCCACAATCCCTCTCTATCCTTCCCTAATTTTCCCTGATGTTTTTAATAATTTGGCTCCAGGCTATTTCTAACAATCATAATGCAGCTGCAGTTTAGCATTTCTATTTGGATTGCAAATCCTGGATTCTAAACTTAACTCCAATCTGTATAGGCCTCAGAAGAGACAAAAAAAAAAAGTAATGACTGTCCGATAATCATAACCTAAAAGGAAACAAGGATGACACAGACCATGGTGTCACGCAGTTTTATTGGTAGAGAAAAATATATATAAAGCACACTTTTTATTTTCTTTTAAATAAATATCAGGTCAGATCACACTGGCATTTTACAGAAGAGATCATTTGGAAGATTAAATACTAAATGCAATTTATTAAAAAGAAACATTCCTCTATTTTGTCTGATCTTAATAATTGTATCTCTATTGGCTTTATAAAATCCAACCACTTTGGTCTTATTTGTCTCCAGAAGTGAAAAATCATTCCAAATCACACGAGAATCATTACTTTGCTTTATTAAAACAGTGACTTGTTATTCTATGCAGATATTAATAGGCGGGAGTGACTTGCAGTACCATTTCTCACCATATTGCGGATTGCATTGTTCATTGGAAACCAATGCAACAGTGCCACCACTTCATTTTATTCCGGAAAAAAATGTTTTTTGAAGTCTAATCACTCTAAAATAAAGGACGCACAGTTTAATTGAAGGGTTTATCAAGGATTATATATATTTTTTTTTACTGTGGGACTAAGAACTAAGAGGAAGATAGAAGGTAAGCGCCCATCTCCGCCAGCGAAGAGATGGCCGCTCCTGTCGGCAATTCAGTGGCTTCTGCTGACGTTACAAAGACAGAGCAGCAGCTTCTCTTGTTTTAGTAATTACTTATATTCCCTTGGACACAATGCTGAATAATCTTTCCTAGAACCCTGTTGTGCCTCTATATACTTCCCTTCCAGTAGGAAAAATAAATAAATTGGCATCAAAGCAGGACTACATCATCCCCATTGTCATTAGCGTTTGCCTCTATACAGTCTAAGGCCGCGGTCACATGAGGGCTGATTTCCTCCCGGCTTTATTATGGTAATAATACTAGCATCAAACTCGGATCACAGTAAACTGACACTCTGATCAGATTCTCTCATCTGAGAAAATCTGATCAAACTGTAGAGAAGATGGAGAACTTTATTTCTCCATCTTCTCCATTGTGTGAGCCCACAGATGTCGGGCTGAACTCAGATGACAGCTCTGTCCGGTTCGGTGTTTTACATGCACCTACAGACGTGTAGGGGTGCACATGATCAGATTATTAGATGCACTTGTAGACGCTGCATATTTTTTGAATGATGACATGAGAAAAAAAAGATGCAGACTACACTGTCTCATAGTATGACATTGGTCCGAGTGCTATCTGATACAACATCGAATAGCACTCGTCGGATGTACACGCAGATGGGGCACAGGAGGAAAAGAAAAACAATGCCAGATTGAGGAGAACGGCAGCATTTACTCTATGTAAAAGGAAAAAGAAAAATGTATATATGTCATGCGATAGGTCCTCTGCCAGGTCATCACAATTCAGACTGCCATGACAACTAGACCAGGCAAATCTCAAATGCAAAAAACCATACTGGTCTCCAAACATAGGGCATTGAAGTATGAACCATTCCTTAAAGCAGTGTTTCTCAACCCCAGTCCTCGAGACTCACCAACAGGTCATGTTTTCAGGACTTCCTTAGTATGGCCCAGGTGATAATTTCATTACCTGCTCAAGCATTAATTCCATCACCTGGGCAATACTAAGGAAATCCTGAAAACATGACCTTGAGGATTGGAGTTGAGAAACACTGCCTTAAAGTCTTTGGCGCTTCTTGATCAAGACAAACGATTTTCACGCTGGTCTTGAGAGGAGGCGTGTTGGAGTCAGATGGTCCGCATTCATTAAGAGGCGTGTGCCACCATGTGCTCCTCGCCACAGATCTTACTCCAGTCTTGTGGCGTAAAGAACATCGCTGCTTGTCTTGAATTTGACGAGCGGTGGTTGCCATTCCCCCCCGTCCCATCTCAGCTCCGCTAACTTTGTCACAGCGGATTGAAAATGGTGGAGAATGCCATAAGTCGCAAAACTGTAGCATAGTCTTACATTGCGACAACATTTTGAGAATTCTGGTGGACAATTGGGCCTACGGTTTCTATTAGTAGATTGTAAAAGTGAGCAGGACTGGAGGTCATCAAGGGTTAATTGCATGAACTGGACTATATTATGTAGCTGAACACAAGAATTAGAAAAACCATCCTATTGTTTAGATCAATTAGTACTAAGAGTGCCCATTAATCCTTGGCGAGGCCATCTTCATCGTCACTGATGTGCGTCCTCTCTTCAGACACTCCGCTTTCATCTATGTTTTCCAGCTCATCCGCCCGCTGGATTGCCAGATCTTCCAGGTTAACAGTAGGTAGTGTGTTCTGCTCCGGATACACCCAAGGCTTGAAATGAGGGTCGTGCTTTCTCTTCCATTCGGGATACTTTAAACCGGCCTTGTAAATCTTTTTCATTGCCTGTACGGAATCAGGAATAATACAGAAAATAGAAATGTTACGCTTCCTCACCAGGTCTTTCCTCATTGCGGAATTGAGGCCTATCCTAAACATCGGTATTGGGTACATTCATAAGAAACCATAGAGATCTGTGCCAGCATCGATCATACTGTGGTAAAACACCATGTAAATGCATGAACGGCTACGTACACCTTCACACGCAACTTTCTTTTATCATTTTTAATTTGCTGCCTAAAAGCAAAAGCCTGATGACAAATTCCCTTTTTACTTTTGCTTCCCTATCAGAGCCCCCGAATCCATCGATGTGTCACTTGCTGACATTTTCATAAAATCCCCGTTTTCTGCTGCTGCACATCTACCAATTCTCTAACTGCTGAGCTCTGTATAACCCCGCCCCCACCACTGATTGGAAGATTTCCGTGTACACTGTGCATAAGCAGAAGGCTGCCAATCAGTGATGGGGGCGTGGTTGGACTACATGGCTGCAGCTTTACTAGTCCACTAATGATAAAATCACTGTTTTATCAGCAGGAGATTATCAAAAGTACAGCAAGAAGCCCAGTAGGTGATATATCGCCGGAATCAGGGTCTCTGCCCCTACATTATACTGCACTCAGATTACCTGGCAAAACCCTGCTGACAGATTCACTTTAAACTTTTTAATCTGTAGGTGTGCCTACGATATGGACTATGTATTGGAAGTACTGCGTGTGTAAGAATGAAGTGCCACTCGTCACCGCCACCTCCAGCAAATGGTTGTCTGTCAGATGGGAAATTAATGTAGTGAAATCTGTAATTAGGATCTTGGGTTCCCTTTAAATACAAATCTCCATTTATACAGCCACCCAAAACCTGAGTTTTGGGGAGGGCTGAAGGTTGCATTGGCAGCAGGACGGTTATAGTTTGTATATATTTCTACTTCACTGACTACACTTATTGATCACTGCATCCTTGGATTCATTTTATGCCTGTTACTGCTTTAACACTAGAATATATTATTTAGTTGTGAAAACTTTCTTACCTTTGGAGCCACAAATTGAGAAACTTTATTCACCACCCACTTTGGTAACGATCCTTCAATATTAAAAAAACAACAAAAACAAAAAACAAGTGTTAACCACAGAAGTGTAACATCCAAGTGAGTACCACAATGTCTGTCAGTTATTTCATCCTTCGTCTCCGCTAGATTTCAAAAGCGTAATATGGACAAAACAGAATTCATCACCTTTCCCCCATGAAACCTATCCATTACAGTAAATGGCTGCCCACTCTGCCCAGTCCCACAAGCCCACTGCCTTGGTCTAATCTTGGACACTGATCGCTCCTTCAAACCACAAGCCCTTTCCATTTACTGCCGACTTCAAGTAAAAAATATTTCCCGGATCCGTACATTCCACAATCAAGAGTCTACAAAAACCCTAGTCCATGCCCTCATCATCTCCCGCCTTGACTACTGCAACCTCCTGCTCTGTGGCCTCCCCTCTAACACTCTCGCACCCCTCCAATCTATTCTAAACTCAGCTGCCCGACTAATCCACCTGTCCCCCCGCTATTCCCCGGCCTCTCCCCTCTGTCAATCCCTTCACTGGCTCCCCATTACCCAGAGACTCCACTACAAAACCCTAACCATGACGTACAAAGCCACAACCTGTGTCCTCCATACATCTGTGACCTCGTCTCCCGGTACTTTCCTGCACGCAACCTCTGATCCTCACAGGATCTCCTTCTCTACTCCCCTCTTATCTCCTCTTTCCACAATCGCATACAAGATTTCTCTCGCACATCCCCCCTACTCTGGAACTCTCTACCACAACACATCAGACTCTCGCCTACCATCGAAACCTTCAAAAAGAACCTGAAGACCTACCTCTTCAGACAAGCCTACAACCTGCAGCAACTACCGATCGACCAAACCACTGCACGACCAGCTCTATCCTCACCTACTGTATCCTCACCCATCCCTTGTAGATTGTGAGCCCTCGCGGGCAGGGTCCTCTCTCCTCCTGTACCAGTTGTGACTTGTATTGTTTAAGATTATTGTACTTGTCTTTATAATTTATACCCCTCCTTACATGTAAAGCGCCATGGAATAAATGGCGCTATAATAACAAATAATAATAATAATAATGAGGTCCGCCATTTTTATAGGTTGTAACATGTTATTAGACTGTAAAATAGTCCTCTACTTCAGCTTGACAAAAGTTTACACGGACGTGTCCTCCTTCATATCAACAGCACCACCTAATGGACAAATAGACTCACTGCGTTTTACAATCTGCAAACTTTTAAAAATGTATACCCAATGAGGGTGCTTTCCTCAATATTTACATGGTGGCCAAAAGCGCAACAAATATCCCAATGTTTATTATTGTAGTAGAGCTTTTTGATGTTGGGTCATCAGGGGGTGTCTATTTTGTTTGGTATAGCCTGCATAATAATAATAATAGTAAAAATAGTATTGACATCACTGACTGGCTGTAGAATTGCAATGTGTTCTGCATGTAACTTGTGACTGGCACCTCACGTATCTATCTCCAGATATTAGGGGCAGTCAGACTGTGCAAGACCGGAAATGCAGTGCACAGACTGACCGGCAGCTCTCCCCACCTGAACGTGACGGCTGCATAGAAACACCTGAAGCCATCACTCTTTGGTAAGGAGAGCCGCCGGCCAGTCCGAGTTGCAATCTTGTTCTGATTTATATGACCCTTGGACGAAGCTCCCAGTGCGAAACGTGCGTCGGGGTCGGTGGGCACCTGGATGCCGATATATCTTTAAGGTAAACATGCATTGCTTCACTGTGACTGCTTGTCATGTTTTATTTGTGTTTTGACCACATCTACAGGTCCGAGTCATGCGATATTGTACTTCATTTGGGTCTCTGCTATCTAAAGGGATATAGTTTGATATCTTAATTTATCTCTGGCTTTAATATATTTCTTGCACAAAGCACTTTATTTATAATGCGATTTGATATTTTTGAACGGATTTTATCCCTTTGATAGCAGATAATTTATATTTAGATTGTGTTGTTGTCTGCATGCTGTATTTGTGGATCCCCATTGTGATATATTTATTGGATTATTCTGATGACTATTTTGCATTTATGACATGGTGTAATAATAAAAAATTATTTTTTAACCCATTTCTGGGAATTAGTTTTTCCTTTTTTGGTGTTCATTGCAGTTTCCCTTTTCTATTACCTGTTTTTTTTTTTGTTTATCTATTGGTGTTATTTATACCCTAATACTTAAAAGCCACCAACATAATGGATAATATATAGGGGTGGGCGGCCCGGGTCCTGCGCCGCACTCCCCGGGTCCAGCGCCGCCTCTGTGACACTGCTCCAGTCTGAGTATTTTGGATGCAATGGTGACATCACATCGACAGTGCAGATGGCCACTGCAATGTAGATGTCATGACTTGCCGAGCTCAGCGACTGGCTGCAGCGGTGATGATCTGCATCCAATAGGCTGAGACCCACACAAAGGCTCAGATCTAATTCTGGACCAGGGGAGGGTGAGGACCTGCTGTGTTTATGTTATGTATATAAAAGCATTTGGGGGTCTGCTTTCCATAGGGTGGAAACCCCTTTAATTCATGCTCCCTTTAGAATCCCTCGGTACGCAGAGTCACAGCGCAGCCAATATATCATGTCAGCGAGAACCAATGTAAAAATACGGATTTCACAAGATTTATTATTCTTTCTTGGAACCAATTCGGAGCCATGAGACGGATGCCTCGTCACGTTACCTTTCGGGTCGACTTGTGTGAGGTAGTAAAGAACACAGCTATTGTCTCCGTTGGCTTTAATTAAATATCCAGTCTGCAAGGAAACTGCTCTGACAAAGTCTTTTCTTGGAGGATGTTTCTGTAAGGGAACACAAGTCATTGTGATATAGTATAAATAAATGCCGCCGTTCTCCCGAATCCGGCGTGGTTTTACATTTGTTCCTGCACCTTTTCATTCCTGAGATATGGCCCACCTTCCCTGTATACAAAAATCTAAGCAGTTTAGCCAACTGGGCGGGGCTCCATAAAAAAAACTAAAAATCAAACAGACAAAGGGAAGATGTGAACACCGTACCCTCTTGGATAACAAGACTAGATTTATATTCATAAAAGAAGGGGATATATCACAGGAACACGGAGGTGCAGGGATGAAAGAAAAGCTATGTCAGATTCAGGGAAACAGCTAAATTTACACCAGGTGATAAGAAATCACATGATTAGAACAAGTGAAAGATCTTCTTTAAAGGGAATCTGTCAGCAGGTTGTTGTTATGCAATATGGCAGCAGCGCGATGTAGGAGTGTAGGAGCAGAGACCCTGATTCCTGTGCAGCAGTTATGACAGAATCACAGTTTTCTCTGCTGCAGAGCTCAGAATGCTGAGCTGTGTATAACCAAGCCAACGCCCCTAATTAGCACTCTGTGTACACTGTTTATTGACAGTAAGCTGCCAATCAGTGCCAGAGGAGTGGTTGGACTAGGAGGCACAAGACACCTAGTCCTGTTGTGAAAATCTCACACTAATGTTATTTAAAACATCAAAACATAGCCCAGCTAATAACATATCACTGGAAGCAGGGTCTCTGATTACCTGTTGACAGATTCTTTTTAAAGCTGATCAGTCACCAAAATATGTTCCCCTATTTATTTGCAGCACATCATAAGGAGTAATATTTTCCCAGTTTGTACCCAGCACAGAATAATAATAATAATTTTTATTTATATAGCTCCAACATATTCCACAGCACTTTACATTATAGACGTTTACTGTATTCATGGGGTGAGTTTTCCCAGCCTGCTCACCACTGACTGACGGTCATAGTGTATGGAGACCGATAAAAAGAAAATAATTTGTTGACTTTTCTAGCTTTTAATTTGTCATTGTGTTAAATATGCTTATTTCGCACATTTATTTAATCAAGACTTTTTATCAGGTGCGTTACTCTTAAAGAAAAAATGTCATGATATTTTCATTAAAAAAATGTAGTGGTTTATTAAATTGTCCAAAGAAAAACCACATTGCAGCAAAACAAAAATAGATGAAATAGTTATGAACGGATTGTCCATTTGTAAATATCAGCGCTTGTTACTCATTGTTTCTGAGATGGAGTAGAAGTCATCTTTCTTTCATGGAGTACGATCATGGCTACCAGCTGTTTCCTTCCTTGTGTGACGTGTCCGACGTCCATGGAGAATGATGGTGAAGGCAGGAGGTGACCGCTCCCACGGGACAGCCCCCTCCACCTCCTAAGAGACGTTATTTATATGTCCCACAGATCACGTGTTCCCTCTATATGGTGTTAACTTATACTCTGAGCTATATATACAGAAATAGCTTTTGTAATGTCAGCGAAAGACGGTGTGTTCAGTACAGAATTGAGAATAAGAATAAATTCAATTAATATTTAACACATTGAACAAGCAGTTTGTGGAATTTGGGACACCAGAACAGAAAGGAAGGAAGGAGATGGCAAGGACTAAGCTTTTCCTGTGGAGCCCAATTGGTTCTTGGGCCCCAAAGCAAAATCTGTGACAGGCGGCCCGTTCCTTCCATGTGAGTGTAAGAGTGCGTCCAGGACCAACATGCTCTTCTTCCCTCACTACTAAAACGGGTGCACTTTTGGGACTTACAAATGTGTTTTAAGTGCATAGAATATCACGGGCACTAATGTTTTGATATTGTGATAAGGTTAGGGTATGGAATTAGGACTTAGATGTAAAAGATAAGGAACTATAGCTAGGATAGGGTTTAGTATAGTGGAGGACGGTTAAGTATAGATGAGAACAGCTCCAGTTTAGGGAATTTCCCAGTTGGGAGGGGTAGGAGCAGTAAAAAGACTAGGACACTTCCTGGTAGTTAGTTGGACAGACAGTGAGATGAGAAGAAAAGCAGATTATTATTATTATTATTATTATTATTATTATTATTATAGCACCATTGATTCCATGGTGCTGTACATGAGAAGGGGTTACAGATTGAGCTAAAGGCCTGGATAGCACTGAAGAGTACGGGACTCCAAAGGAAGTAGCATGTGGATGGTCGCTACTAATTTCAGCGGGTCTTCCAATGATATTGGGGCCTACGGCCTGAATCAGGCATGAAAGCAGGAGCCTACTAACCTTATGTAAGGGGAAGGCAGATGGGAAACCGTATTAGAAGAGTGGGCCGGAATCACGGCAGCTGTAGGGGTGGAAAGAGTGTCTCCGGGGCCAGTGGTGCCAGAAAATGAAGGAGAGCACAGGATGAACAAGTGGACACGTACTGTGCTGCATCTGCAATTAATCATCTGATGTTAAGTAGATTGAGCTATTAAAAAGGGAACAAGGTCTGTCGTAGGATGTGTGATGGCGTCCGGATCTGGGATGGCAGGACCAAAGGAAACTCCAACTCCAAACGTGAGTGTTGTACACTATACACAAACCACCAACAGACAGGACATTATCTTTTATTTGTGGGGTGCCAGAACGTGGAAGAACAGCAGCCCCTCACCATGACTACCACCCTGGCCACCTCACAGAAGATTAGAGGAGAAGACTGAACTTGTAGATTTCAAGCCCAGGGGGCCAGAAAGCACAGGAAAGTGTGAACTTTTGGGGCAGCATGCAGACTTCCGTCACTAAATTCAGTGAACTGAACATCTGGGGCCTATGGCCCGAATTAGGTAAAGAATGCCTTATTCATCTTCCACAAGGGGAAGTCAGATGGTGAACTGTGTCAGAAAGGCGGGTCAGAACCCATGAAAGCTGGGAGAACTCAGGCTGAAAAAGACGCGACTGTAACATCGTATTGTGCTGTATCTAAGACTGAAATTAGACTGTTCAGTACAGTTCGTTTGCTTAGAAAGGATCAAGTGTCTCCTGTTCAATGTGTGGCTGATCCAGGCTCTGGGAATGCAGATTTAGCGGCGACTTCCAACCAAATAGTGAGGGTACTGCAATTCACACAATGCACAAGAGATACATTATTTACTCATGGGGTGTCAGGGCGTGGTAGAACAACAGTCCCTCGCCCATGACTACCGCCCTGTGCACCTTATATGAGATTTAGGGTTCACTGACGAGTAGCCAGCGTATAACTCGAACAAGCGTTATCTGCTGTTTCATCGAATAGCACTTGCTTCAGTGTTATGCTATCGGTTAGTGTCGACTTATAGTTAGTCTCTCATGCCGAGTTGGTAAGTAAAAAATTGTTGCATGCTGCAATTGGCAGTGTATATCGGATAGCGAGCACCCATACAAGTAAATGGGCAAAACATTGGACTGCCCTCAGATGTCATCCAAGTGCAGTCCGATATATGCGGACTCACACAATGGAGAAATTAAGTTCTCCATCTTCTGCGAACCCTTGATCCGATTCTCTCATGAAAGAGAATGGGATCGCAGTAAGTGGACACTCGGCTCATGCTGGCAGCAGAGTTAGAGCGAAGGATCATTTCCATATAGCATCTGATTCTCTGCGCTAGTCTGAGCGTACCCTTATTGTACTGGTACCTATAACCCCTCGTGCACCAGGGCCTGGAGCCATTCCCCTGTCTAGGGAGCTTTTCTTGTTCAGATACTCCAAATATACCACCATTTTAATGGGTCTCATAGATAGTGCGTTTGTTTTTGTGAAAGATTAAAAATAGGCTACCAATCAAGTAGGAATTTGGGAGTATGGAAAATTTTAATCTTGAGCATTTAATCCAATCTTGGCTTCTTGAAAATGTTCAAGTTATTTCAAAACTGTGACGAAACGATGCTAGAAAAAAAATATATTTTCTATATGAAGCAATGCAACACGTCCTCCTTGACATGCATCACCTTTAAACTGATCTCATTACATAAATGTCATGAGTTTCTACAAGTTTGAATATCAAGGATCAATAAAACTGCACAAAACCATATTCAGGCCTTACCGGGTGCTTAACGGAGTAATTGATTATCATGTAATCATTGCCAAGTGGCAACCAGGACCTCAGGGTCACAAAATCTCTGTTCTTAAGTGGACTTGGACACTTCCCTGTAATGAAGAAAAAGAAGATGACCGAACAGAGCAACATGGCATAATGAAAAAACCTCAGACTACAAAGCTGTAATATCGGAAGGCAAACACATGCCACCAAGTAAACTCATTCATCTCTATGTAGGCTCATGTTCATGTACTCACAATATAGCCGAAAATGACTATTCAGCTTAGTTATTGAGTTCTGGTGTTTCGGTCAAGATCATTGAAAACATGTGCATAAAATCAAGCACACAGTTATGTAATCCTTAGAGAAAAAGTAGTTCAGTAATTGTATCTCTTTTATCTGATGCCATCTTTGTTGAGTCGGAGCTTAGATTTACCCTGGCCAGGTATAACTGCGTCAGGCTGCACAACATCACAGAATTGGGTTGTCAAGCGTGGAGCTGTATGGTGTGAAGAAATCTACAATTGCATCATTCACTACCTACATATATGATATAAGGACAAGCCCTTTGTATCTGGAGTTTCATGGTCTAGTGGCTGCAGGCAAGCCTAAAATGATCATTATTCACAAAACCAAGCATAAGTTGGAGTGGAGGAAAGTGGCTCCCAAAGGACTCTGCAGTGGTGCAGAACGTTCTCTGAAGTGAAGAATTATGTTTTGATGTTGTATCATCCATATCTGATCTTGGTACTACGGAAAGTGCTCCACTCCCTAGTGACAGATGCATAGGTAGTAGAGGGACACAAGCAGTTTTGTCAAATGATTAGTGGGACTTGTGGTGCTGCCCAAACAGAGATTGTCACTTAACACCTTAACATTGTTCATTTAGTTAGCTCCTTCCTGTAATCCTTGGGTGGGGCCACACTATATTCAATCCTCCTCCATACTTCCTGTTATAAACTGTACTTATCCTGTTCTCCTGCTTGCTTTTGCTCTTGTCTTTGCCTCCCAGTTTTAACCCCTGGTACCCATGGTATCAGTGCAGAGCCCCTGATTCCTGTTAAGAGACTTAATAATAGACTGAGCATCGTTCTCCCGGGATAGGCTGTGCAGTTAAAGCTAAAGACTCAGAGCCGAGGGGACCCCGTTTGCCTAGCATCCCCTCTGTCTGTCTATCACATTAACTCCCGAAACCCCCAGGCTGCGGGCTCCTAGAGACTACACAGCTCACAGATAAGGCTAGGTACACATTGCGTTAGTGCAGTCCGTTCAACGCATACATTGAACGGACTGCGCTAACGCAAGTGCCGACTTTTGCACAGCGCTAGCGCAGATGGATCTTCTGCTAGCTCTATCTGCGCTAGCAGTGACGGACCCAGAAACGCTGCTGCTTCTTGGGTCCGTCACTCAAATGACGGCACATCGCTAGCGCACGCCTATTGTGGGCGTGCGCTAGCGATGCGTCCGACATTGCAGTCTATGGCAGCGTTAACGGACTACATTACACCGCGTTATGCCGTGGTGTAACGTAGTCCGTTAAACGTAGAGCCATAACGCAATGTGAACCCAGCCTAACAGAGGGATGACAAGTGCCGCTGTTTCCCGGCGCCTACGTTGGAGAAGACGACCCTTCAAGCAAGTCCTCATCAGACTTATAAGTGTTTTTTTCTCAAGAAATCCTGCTTAATTCTGTTACACTGTTTGACTCCCATATTTTGCACCGTCATCTTTTCAGTTTATATTCTACTGTTCTCTCCCTGCGAGGAGAATATTGTCCCTGTTAATAAATCCCCCTCAACAGTTGGTCTGTCTGTTCCGTGGTGACATACTCAACCCTGCACTCTATTACAGAGTCAAGAGTATTCTGCTAGCTCGCTACACCGGCCAGCAGCCAAGCCATTCTGTGGATATAATAAAGGGGTTTCTGTGTAAGTCATGTTCCCAATATTGGGCATTAAATGGCCTGGAATCTGCTAAGAGAAGTGGTTTGTCCAAAGCCTGTCATGGAACCCGGTAAAAGTTGCCAACCTTCATTGGGCAGTAAACTTTTTCAACTATGCAGCAGTGTGATGGATGAATCGGTGTTTGGCAGATGCCAACTACTGAAGTGTTTAGTTCCTAGAGTACCATTTTGTGGAGGAGGGCTAAAAGGTACCAAGCTGTATTTCGGGGTTCGAGATAGAATTCGCACTTTCATTTAAGAACATATTTAATTTTTCAGCATAAGATGACATTTTTGACAATTACAACTTTCAAACTTTGTGGGAACAGTTTAAGAAAGGCCCTTTAATCTTGTACCATGACTACTCCCAGATGCAAAAAGCAAGGTCTGAAAAATATAGTTTGACCAGTATAGCCTGGAGATACTTAAGTGGTTCACTTCACACCAAGAGAAAACCTTCGGTAAAGACTTGGAACACTGATAGCCAGGCCAACTCGTCCAAGAGCGGTGTCTCTACAATTGGTCACTTAAATACAATTTTTTTACACATATTTTCCAATGTCTTTTGGAAAGTCTTCTTACAAGACTAGAAACTCTAAAAAAAAAAAAAAGTGGTTCAACTCCATGTTAGCCAATAAATATTGGAACAGAAGGTTGAATAGTACCCTATATAGGTGGAGAATAAGCTCTTACATGAGTAGTACCCCACATCAGCATTGACTGTGAGCCTTCCAATGTCGTAGGTATCGATCATGTTCGTATCCCACTTCTTGCGGTAGCTGGTGTCATGCAGCACATCATAGAGAACCTCTGCGGAGACATCTTTGCAAATAATACGCATCTGTAACAGCACAGAAGAAAGAAGCATTGTTTAATTGTGCAAAACATCACCTAACAATTTTAGAGGTAAAAATCCATACAGTCATGGCCAAAAGTATTGACACCCCTGCAATTCTCTCAGATAATACTCTGTTTCTTCTTGAAAATTATTGCAATCACAAATTCTTTGGTATTATTATCTTCATTTAATTTGTCTTAAATGAAAAAACACAAAAGAGAATGAAGCAAAAAGCAAAACATTGATCATTTCACACAAAACTCCAAAAATGGGCCAGACAAAAGTATTGACACCCGCAGCCTAATACTTGGTTGCACAACCTGTAGCCAAAATAACTGCGACTAACCACTTCCGTTAACCATCAATGAGCTTCTTACAATGCTCTGCTGGAATTTTAGACCATTCTTCTTTGGCAAACTGCTCCAGGTCCCTGATATTTGAAGGGTGCCTTCTCCAAACTGACATTTTTAGATCTCTCCACAGGTGTTCTTTGGGATTCAGGTCTGGACTCATTGCTGGCCACCTTAGAAGTCTCCAGTGCTTTCTCTCTAGTGCTATTTGAAGTGTGTTTTGGGTCATTGTCCTGCTGGAAGACCCATGACCTCTGAGGGAGACCCAGCTTTCTCACACTGGGCCGTACATTATGCTGCAAAATTTGTTGGTAGTCTTCAGACTTCATAATGCCATGCACACAGTCAAGAAGTCCAGTGCCAGAGGCAGCAAAGCAACCCCAAAACACCAGGGAATCTCCGCCATGTTTGACTGTAGGGACCTTGTTCTTTTCTTTGAATGCCTCTTTTTTTCTCCTGTAAACTCTATGTTGATGCCTTTGCCCAAAAAGCTCTACTTTTGTCTCATCTGACCAGAGAACATTCTTCCAAAACATTTTAGGCTTTTTCAGGTAAGTTTTGGCAAACTCCAGCCAGGCTTTTTTATGTCTCGGGGTAAGAAGTGGGGTCTTCCTGGGTCTCCTACCATACAGTCCCTTTTCATGGAGACGCCGACGGATACTACGGGTTGACACTGTTGTACCCTCGGACTGCAGGGCAGCTTGAACTTGTTTGGATGTTAGTCGAGGTTCTTTATCCAACATCTGCACAATCTTGCGTTGGAATCTCTTGTCAATTTTTCTTTTCCGTCCACATCTAGGGAGGTTAGCCACAGTGCCATGGGCTTTAAACTTCTTGATGACACTGCGCACGGTAGACACAGGAACATTCAGGTCTTTGGAGATGGACTTGTAGCCTTGAGATTGCTCATGCTTCCTCACAATTTGGTTTCTCAAGTCCTCAGACAGTTCTTTCATCTTCTTTCTTTTCTCCATGCTCAATGTGGTACACACAAGGACACAGGACAGAGGTTGAGTCAACTTTAATCCATGTCAACTGGCTGCAAGTGTGATTTAGTTATTGCCAACACCTGTTAGATGCCACAGGTAAGTTACAGGTGCTGTTAATTACACAAATTAGAGAAGCATCACATGATTTTTCGAACGGTGCCAATACTTTTGTCCACCCCCTTTTTTATGTTTGGTGTGGAATTATATCCAATTTGGCTTTAGGACAATTCTTGTTGTGTTTTTTTCATTTAAGACAAATTAAATGAAGATAATAATACCAAATAATTTGTGTTTGCAATCATTTTCAGGAAGAAACTGAGTATTATCTGACAGAATTGCAGGGGTGTCAATACTTTTGGCCATGACTGTATCTGCAGTTGAAATTTTTGGATGCCCCTTTAGGGTCATCATGTTAAGATGCCAGGAAAATGCTACTTTTTTTTTAGCAAGACACTGGCCTACCATGGGCAGTCGGCTGCCTCAGGCAAAATGTGCTTCATGACTTTCTTAAAAAAGTTTTTTTTATGGCTGCCCAAAGAGAAATTTGCCTAAAACATGTAGTAGCCTATTAATTCTCAGAGACCTTAATCATTGTAAATGCTGCCAGATTTTCAATCTAAGCCAACGTATAACTATGGAACAATAAGAACAGTTGAACCATCAGACCCCAGAGTAACTCACTGGGTCATACTCCGGTCATTGAGAGCTCTGAGGCTGCATATCATGAAGTAGACATCACAGCAAGAGTTGAGCTCTGAGGTAACCAGAAACCATTACTTAGAAACCCAAACTGGTCCATGATATCAAATCTTCAGAGATGGTGTAAATAATTCATGAAGACCTCCTCCGCTGTGTCTCTGTATCCCTCGGGGCAGGAAGTGACTGCTTTCGCAATGAATGGAATGTCAGCATCCGTCATTAGGGTCACTTGAATATTTAACGAGCCCTCGGCTCTGATGTTGAGTAATTAGAGAGCTGCCCTTTATTTTACTGGCGTCCACTTTGTTTTGATTATTTCTCACTCTTATTAATGCAGCAGTTTAATCTCAGTGGGTGAGCGGCTGAGGATATGGCTGGAATATCAGGTGCCTGTGGAGTGCTGGGAGAATAGATTACAGTTTTTCTAAGGCTCCTATGTTTTTGGGGTGGGAAATGCTGGGCTATGTGAGATATTAATAGAAAAGGTATCTAAAATGCATTACTATGTAAAAAAAAATGACAACTGTGCTTAATACTTGGATTTAAGAAAAAATATTGGTAAAAATATTAGAATTCTTCCTGAAGGTCGAAAGGATTAATGTTTGGCCCTTCCACCAAATTTTTCATGTTGAACTTAACACAATGTAATAGTGGATAGATTTTTATTGTATGATCTTAAATGTTGCTTGTTTGTTGAGAAGATATTTGGCATCTAATAAGTAAAAAAAAAGTAAAGTCCAAGTGAATGTTATTAGATAGTTTTTCAAAGGTTGTGTACTTCTCCCTATAGAAATTGTTCAATCATAAGCAGATAGCAACACTGAAAAGGAAAGAAGAAGGTGCCTCTACATAGCGGAGCTGTAATAATACAGCTCTTATCTCCTGGTCTAACCTCCTGCATGATTAAAAAGTGCAGCTGAGTTTAACTGTGTCACATTACAAATCCTTATATCAGACCTTTTCCTCTCATTGTCTGCTCTGCTGTAGTTTCACTTTCTTCCACAGTGCCTATTTGGAAGCAAGTCTGTTATGCTCAAAGCATCTTGTAATTGCTCTGCAATGGGAGCAGAGCTGGGTGTCATTAAATCTCAGACATGAGTAAGCTTATTGTGCGCTCACTGAAGAGAGATAACAAGTTGACCTTAAGGTACCTTCACACTGAACAACTTTACAACGATATCGCTAGCGATCCGTGACGTTGCAGCGTCCTGGATAGCGATATCTTTGTGTTTGACACGCAGCAGCGATCTGGATCCTGCTGGGAGATCGCTGGTTGGAGCAGAAAGGCCAGAACTTTATTTCATCGCTGGATCTCCCGCAGACATCGCTGAATCGGCATGTGTGACGCTGATTCAGCAATGTCTTCACTGGTAACCAGGGTAAACATCGGGTTACTAAGCGCAGGGCCGCGCTTAGTAACCCGATGTTTACCCTGGTTACCAGTGTAAATGTAAAAAATAAAAAAACACTACATACTTACATTCTGGTGTCTGCCCCCTGGCGTTCTGCTTCCCTGCACTGACTGAGCGCCGGCTGGCTGTAAAGCACAGCGGTGATGTGCAGGGAAGCAGAACGCCGGGGGACGCGACAGACACCGGAATGTAAGTATGTAGTGTTTGGTTTTTTTTACATTTACAATGGTCACCAGGGTAAACATCGGGTTACTAAGCATGGCCCTGCGCTTAGTAACCCGATGTTTACCCTGGTTACCTGGGGATTTCGGCATCATTGGTCGCTGGAGAGCTGTGTGACAGCTCTACAGCGACCAAACAGCGACGCTGCAGCAATCGGCATCGTTGTCTAGATCGCTGCAGCGTCGCTAAATGTGACAGTACCTTTAGTACAGGAGATACAAGTGAGATATCTCTATCCATTTAGGCAGTGTGGAGGAGGATTCATACAGCTGCACTGATCAATACATTTCACACACTGATTGTCGGGGAGTTTTCTTTTTCTGCTGCGTTGCTGCCTGCTTATGATTGGACAACATACAAGGAGAAGTACACGCTCCCAGTGAAAACTCATACCACCCACTTACACTTAAAGTTAACCAAATAGGTATTAAATATTTTGATTGCCAACATCTCAGCAATGCAGAGTCAAAATAATAGAAAAAAAAAGATATATTATGTCTAGTGATGAGAGAGTACACTCGTTGCTCGAGTTTTCCAGAGCACGCTCGGGTGGTCTCCGAGTATTTGTGACTGCTCGGAGATTTAGTTTTTGTTGAAGCAGCTGAATGATTTATGGCTCCTAGCCAGCCTGAATACATGTGGGGGTTGCCTGGTTGCTAGGAAATCCCCACATGTAATCAAGTTGTCTAGTTGTTGCAAATCATGCAGCTGAGGCAAGGAAAACTAAATCTCCGAGCAGTCACAAATACTCGGAGACCACCCGAGCATGCTCGGGAAAACCCGAACAACTAGTATACTCGCTCATCATTAATTGTGTCCACTTCAACATAAACAAATTTGATCCTCTTTAAGGAGAGCTCCAGAATGGCATAGTTAGACTGAGGCCATTTCTTGGGAAATAATATATCCAAATGGATTCTTCACAGAGTAAAAGGACAGGGTCTTTATTGCCACCTACTGGACGTGTTTACCCTAGAAGCCAATATCATCCCTAGAATAAGCGTTGCCACATGATTTAGGATGTAAAGTAATAACTTCTCAAATCTCAAAAGGAAAAAGAACATCAATTGGAGATTGCTGTATTGGGGTTCTTGCCTTTTTCCCATGCAATGTAAGAGGCTACATTGTTCCTTGAGCACGGAACACTATATCAACATGCTAAAATACACTCCAGACCCCTGACAACGCTTTCTTTCACAGAAGCTATGGTGGCGGCAGAGATCAAAGCAGATGGCGGGCGCTGCACTCGCCTCTCCCACAGCGTTCATCACCCTGGATCCAGGATGTTTCGGAGGAGGTGGCGATGCAAGAAACTAGTGAGTAATTTCAAAAACTTCCTCTAGTGATATCCCGAACACTGGAAAAATGGACACTGCGGACGGGGAGTGCAGCCCAGCCTCCGGTGACGTCCCATTCGAGACTCCTCTTTAACGAAACGTCACATGTAGTACAGCAAGATAAAGCACATTTAGGCATTAGCTACAGTAGATAGGGAGAAATCTAGGGTGTTTTATAATAAAGCTAATTACAAGTCGGAACAGTTTAAAGATAGATATTTTGAAAATACATTTTAAGTGCCGGTTCAACCCTTTAATACAAAAAACAAAAATACAAAATAAAAAAAAATACAAAAAACTAGTACACTTACTACCAAAATTATTCTGCTGCTGGCCTGTTCAGCTGATCTGGTACATGCAGATGGCTGAATAAAGCAGCAACTACAGTAGCCTTACTGGTGGTTTCCATACAGACACAGAACCTATTACAGAATATTAAATGCTTACTAGAGCTTCATATTTATTCTCCTTATTTTTGTATAAGAAGAACCCCTAACTTTGTCCACGCAAAACAACAAGATAAACAGTTTTCTTGACCGATTTTAAACTGTTTTGCCTTAATACAGACATTCTTGGCATTTCCATTTTTGTTCTAAATAGATTATTTTCTGGATGTAGCACAGTGAGCAGAGCTATCCAAGTGCTTCCAAACAAGTATTTTTGGCCAAATAAAATCTCTGGAGCTTTCAGGGATTGAAAGTCCCAACAAAAGGTACAGCAGTTGGAGGGAATTTCCTGCCAAGCGCTGCCCGCTGTAATGGCTGGATACAGGGTGTAAATAATTCAATAGTTGTTTCATCAGAGGCCTTCTTGTTCTTCTCTATATTACCATTATTCTGATGGTTAGGAGTTCAGGTCACTGGCAAAATAATCTAATAATAAAAAGTAGAAAAAGGTGAAGAGACCTAAGGAAAGATCAAAACTCCATGGAAATTGTTATATTTGCCTGGTATTGCTAATAGGGTGTCAACAACGGGGATGAGGAACTTTTTTTCTGCCAGTAGCCATTCCGATATTTAACCTAATTTGGGGGCTGTGCAAAATTATCAGCTTGAAATTTATCCTGCTATATTTTGTCAAACATTTAATTAATTCACCCGTAATGTAATGACTGGTGGAGCTTCTTCTCTTTGGTGTGACTGTGATCTTAGGTGATATGGATGATAATGCTACTCACAATGACTTTTCCAGGTTTGGGTTGGTTTTGAGAACAATCAATTTTTTGTGATGAATTTTGAAAACAACTCGCAGCAATAAGTTCCTCACAGTGGGAAATTCATCACTGCTCACATTACATTTATAAAACTCAAGCAATGGGGGGACTGCAGTTTACATCACACAGAGGACACCAAGACTGCTGTATATACATCACATAAGAGATACAGACTACTGTATATACACATCACATAGATGCTGTGGTGCAGGATATACATCATATAGGAGATGCGAGGAATACATATCACAGGAGGGGCTGGGGGCATAAACCTCACAGGGGGCTGGGGGCACCCTTACTGTCTGTGGGACTGGAGCACAGAGCACACTGACTATGTCCAGAAAGTATGTCCTGACGATGGCAATAGCCAGCGTCAGGACATAATTATTCATTGGACGTGCAATAAAGAAGTAGTTGACACTGGGTGCATGTGATTACAGTGTAAGGAGCAATTAAAGGACCAGCAGCTGGTGTAAGGGATGGCAGAACCTTCTCCGGGGCGAGAGAAAATGACTTTGCGGGCTGCAAACGGTCTATGGCCCGGAGGTTCCCCACCTCTGGTCTACAACAAAGAATAGCTATGCAGAGGAAAATCCATACCAAATCGTTCAGTTTTTTTGTTGCTTTTTTAACGGGCAGGACATGGCAGATTTGCCATAGATTTAGATGTGGAAATCCGTAATTATATTTATTTCAGGCACATTCACTCAAATTGGCCACCAGATTGGATTTGCTTAAAAAAAAAAAATTAGACTAAATCAAATCTGCATCAAAAAAGACATTTGTTATATTCTGAGGTCTCTTTAAATCCCAAAGCATAATAATCAGAGGTCTGGGAAAAGGTTCTTGAAAAAAATAAAAAAAATAATATACCGTATATATTAATATAATAATATAAGACTATACTTGGCAGCTCTCATTCCGCTCTTCTTACTTCAGATAGGGTCTTCAGGCATTGACTAAGCCTCAAGTGGTTTCACCCCAAGTGATCATGTAAAGCATATTCAGGTCTTACACATCCAGGCAAAAAACTGCGGAGAAGACCAATTTGAAGTTAGTGGAGGATCAGATTTTGAGTGGCGGCAGAGTAGGTGAGGGTCGGGGCTCGAGAGCAGGAGAAAGTAATATTTTCAAAATTATTTTAACCCTGATGACCATAAGAGCTTACACTCGACAAGAAAGACTTACTCTGGAGATGAAAAATGACTTTGCTCTGCTTGGAACTGCTGAGCTGTGATGGCCCAGGTACTGATCACCATTGTACAAGGTATGATAACCCGTAAGATGAAACATCTACAGGGCATTATGGCGAGGCTGTGTGTGTCAACATATCATCACGTTAGCCTGCTCTCTGGTGCTGCAGCAGTTTGGGGAAATGGTGCCTGGTAAAATTTTTTCACGAAACGCAAATCAAATCTCAAAGTGTTCTAATTCGTCTGAAATCGTGAATTTTAGGAAATTCGATTCAAACTCAATCCTCCACAAAACGATCCACTTATCTCCACAGACAACCATTAATTTCATATCGAACAGCTATCAGTCATGTAGAACCTTAGGAACTGAGGTTTGTGGACATTCTGAGTCTGTTGCTTTCAGCACCAGTAGAGCTTGACCCACCCATGCAAGGGTTATCGGAGACTTGAGCCTGTGCCTAGGTTTAGTCTCATGAAAGAACCAAAAGAGTCCGTACCACTTAAACACCTGCAGTGCTGCCATCCATATCCATTCCCTATGTGCCTATGTTTAGGATAATAATAAGGTGTGAAAGCTAATGAACAATGTCTGCCAAATACATATCGCCAACGCATATAAATCGGTATGATAATAGTATCGTAATCTAAATATACATCCAGCACTATTATAGCGATGACTGACGTTATGTGAATGAACCACCTGACCACAATTTTCCATCTTGTCGAGTGAAACCCCTTTGTTGTTACATCAATGGGGGAACAGAGTCTTGTCATCTCATTATCTTTCATCCATAATTAAAAGGAACAGAAAACGAGTCGTTTGAAAGCGCGGGCAGCCTCTTGAGCAGCTATTAACAGCCAAGAGAAGACATTACAGAAATACAGAGGCTCGGTGTAGAAAGCCATTAACCCCTTACTGACTTAGTATAACAATGATTAACCACAGTACATACAAAAAATTATGTAGAAAATGTTCAGTTAGTTTTACAATCAGTAAGTGAGGAACAAAACTGAAGAGTGACCACCATGATATTCTTCTATTTACCATGGTTATAACGGTCAGTTATATGGTTTTCATAGAAGTGGCAAGAATTATTAATGGCCCAAGATCCCTGATGCCAATAGTGCAAAACACCATCTGCAGCAGTGTTCCCCAACTCCAGTCCTCAAGAGCAAGCAACAGGTCATGTTTTCAGGATCTCCTTAGTATTTCACAGGTGGTGGAATTATTGTCTATTTTATTTATTATTATTATTATTATTGCCGCGCCCCCACGTAAGGGCAATGGGGTACTCGGTACCGGGTCCTTCAGTTCCCTCAGCTGGGATGTCACAGTGGCCCGACCCAGACCGTGGCTCTATGAGGGGCGCCCAAATTAAATAGAGTTCAAATAGTTTGTAGATGATGGTAGTGTTCGTGACGCCACCTGTGGTATTCGGTCAGGGTGACTGATGCTGCTTAGGGGTCCGCTGGGGTGATTGAATGGCAGCTAGATGGTATACCTTCCTACAGGTGAAGTATATCCCCAGGGCTTCCCAGAAGTGTAGATGTTGATGGTGGATGGTGCAAGGCGCGGTGAATAACGAGGACACAAGGGGTGCAGTCTCTTTACCTTTACTGAAGGCTTCAGCATCCACAGTCCAGGCTGCCGATGACAGGGTAGGCAAAGTCCGGCCGGTCTGATGGCAATTCCAGAGTCCCCTTATCCAGGTGGAAATCAGTAGCCTTCCCCTTGCGCACAGTAACGTAGTAGATCCCTACGTGCATTAGCTCCCATAGGGTCCTCACTCTTGTTACTCTTCTCCCGGTCCCCCAGATGGATAGGACCAACCCGTATGACGGTGGTGGCCTGAGGCTATTTTATAAGGACCCTAGCGTCACCCCTCCTCCGCATTGCCACCTTGTCTGCTTGAGTTCTTAGGTCGGGCAGCCAACTTGGAATCGACTGTCCTGCCAGTCTCTGAAGTAAAGCGTAGAGTCTATTATTCCCTCGGTGTTCCGGCTACCGGGTCTGCGCTCAGTGGGAGGCAGCCTGCTTCTAGCTGGTCTCCCACTGGTGTTTTACTCCTGTTGCTACGACTTCTGTGCTCACTCACTATGGCACACTTCCTTTCTTGTCCTTTCTTAGGAGGCTGCCGCATGGGTTGCAGGCGCAGCTCCGTGTCCTTCTTTCCTTCCTGGACTGAGCCCAGTCTGCTCCTCTCCTCTCCTCCTGACTATCTCCTTCTCCCTCCAGTCAGATCTGCCTCACTTCCTAACCAAACCCCCAGTTTTACCCAAGTGTGAGGAGTGGCCTAGTAGATAGAACCCTTAGTTCCCCCTGGTGGCCGGCGTGTGAAGTGTGTGTGTGGCTGTGATACCTGGCAGGGTGAACTCCTTTGGTGCCATCAGACGTAACATCGCTCCCCCTGGTGGAAGAACAACATTACTGCAACGACCAGGACTCTGGGGCGCTGCATTATTATTATTTATTGTCTGAAGGTGATGGAATTCTTACCTGGACAATACTAAGGAAATCTTGAAAACATGACCTGTTGGTGGTTCTTGAGGATCGGAGTTAGGGAACACTGATCTGTAGGCGTAGGGGCAAACTTATACTTTCTAGAATAAGGCAGTATTCTATTGAGGGGTACAGACTGGGGAGACTTGTGAAGTTTTACATTAAAAAGGTTTTTAAGACTTATCATATTGATGACCTAGCCTGCAGAGTTGCAGTACCCATGAATGGCCACTACACTCAATCACTGTTTACATTGCCAGAGCTAAAAACCACAGATTGTTGGGGATGCCAAGGGTCGGACCTCCATGGATCTGATATTGATGACCTATCTTATCAATAAAACCAAACAAATCTATTACCTTTCTCTCGTGTTGTGTTTCACTCATATTTTGTAATGATCGGTACGCCGGTCGTTATTTGAGACTGGGATACGGCGCTGCTATGAATGACTCTGAACACGATATGATACCAAACCAACTTCTCTTTATAACTTTGTGAAAAAGATAACAGGATTTTACTTTTCAACAAAATATGGGCCACAACAGCCACAAAACACAAAATACAAATTATGCAGACTGAGAAGTCACAAGTGCCAGCTTCATGGACAGGAGCAGTACTACCCCAAGGCTATGCCATGACATGTGGTCCTCTCAGTTATATAATCTTACACTCACCTCCCACCTTAGTTACAATAGATTCCGGGTACCATGTATGTATGTATGTATGTATGTATGTATGTATGTATGTATGTCAATATAATATATATAAGCAATTATATAAGATGAGCAATTAACACTATAAAAATTGCGAACTCTACTAAGCAACCAACAATAACCGTTTCATTAGACGCTGAAAAAGCATTCAACTGTCTGAGCTGGTGTTTCCTAAAGCAAACGTTAATCAATTTTGGTTTCAATAACAGCCTAGTCTCCTTTATAATGGCTCTTTATCAGAATCCCACAGCAAAAATCTATACAAATAATCATACATCCACCCTCTTTTCCATAACTAATGGAACAAGACAAGGCTGCCCCCTATCCCCCCTACTTTTTGATATGGCGATGGAACCTCTTGCCCAGCATAGACAGAATGACAACATTAAAGGCATATGTACCTCATCACGTCAGCATAAAATCAGTCTTTTTGCCGATGACATTTTGCTCACCCTTACAGACCCTATAGTATCCATAAAAGAACTCCACAAAGTGCTCAAAATATTTTCGTCACTCTCGCAATTTAAAATCAATGAGGGAAAATCCAACATTTTACATATTATTCTTAGTGAAAAACAAATCCAAAAAATAAAAGAAATATCTCCTATTAACTGGGCACAAAAAGATATAAACTATCTGGGTATTATCTTATCCAGTAACTTATCCCACTTAATTAAGGCTAATATACATGCCCTGCGCAAATCCATTCACTCAGATACTACCCTGTTTGGAAATAAAGGGCTTTCACTATGGGGCAAGGTTCTCATTATGAGAGTCTACACACTGCCTACAATTTCTTTATGTCCTGGGTAATATCCAATTAATGACTCGCTACTCACTTCGCTGCAAAAAGACATAAATGCTTTTATTTGGAATAAGAAACCAAGAACCCCCTTGACTCTAGCATACAAAAAAGAATACACGGGGGATTGGGTATCCCAAACCGCTTTGCACATCACCAAACAACAATTATCAAACAAAGTAAGCACTGGCTAATAAAGATCCAACTCCCCGGCCTGGATGGATCTAGAACTACATTTAAATAATAACAAAAATCCTAAAAAACTAATTACACAATCTTTCTTTAGTCAGCACACAAACACCCCTACTCACCCCATTTTTCAAGCAGCTATAAATGCTTGGAAAAAAATTCTCACTCTCAAAAAAGGGACTCTGAAAAATGAACATTCTAAAATCTCTACACCTTCACAACATAGCAGGTTTTCTGGATCAAACCATATCAGCATCATGGAAAGAATATCACATCGAAAGATTGAGAGACATACATGATGGAAATACTTCTCTAAAATTCAACAAAATAAAAACCAAATTCAAACTTCCGTCATCGATGTTTCTTGAATATTTATCTTTGAAAGAGCTAATCTCTTCCTTTCTCCGGAAGAAACCTAGGCTCTCAGAAGCTACTTTGAATCTTATAAGCAACTTAGACCATGGATTTTTTTGGAGCCATAGATACATCTATGATTGGCTAAATCACGATGCTGATATGGTAAAAAAAAAACAAAAAAAAAAAAACACACGCAAGTGGGAAGGAGAACTGAACATAACTCCCTCGAATGAGGACTGGGAAAGAGCTTTAACCTCAACATATGACTCTACGCTCTCAATGTCCCTGCAGGAGTCTCATTTCAAAGTCATCGCTCGATGGTATTTTACTCCGGCCAGGATGGCCCACTTTGGTCAAGATAACTCGCATTTATGTTGGAGAGAATGTGAAGTATGTCTCCTTTCTGACCACATGTTCTGGAGTTGCCCAAAACTAAATTTACTATGGTCCCAAACATCCAACATCATAAACAAGATTACAGGGGAAACAGAACGCTTAAGCCCACAAACAGCACTGTTATCATTAGAACTCACAGACCTTAGTCCAGACAAGAGACACATAATACTCCAGATCTTACTCACAATTAAGAATGCTATAGCCACAGTGTGGAAAAACAAGCTTCCTCCCTCTTTCTCAGACATAATGGAGAAAATCTCCCTACATAGGTCTTATGAAATGAAATTTGCGGTGTTAAATAATCAACTCAAAAATTTTTCAAAGAAATGTTCTCACTGGGATAACATCTGCCCATAGTCCTCCCCCCCCCCCCTTCCTCCTAAAATTTTTTTGATACAATTTACTATTCTAAGTGACGTACCATGTTGTATTCATGTTGTTGAAAAAACTTTTTGATCAACTGTAGAAAGGGACATTGGTATGCAATGTTTAGACTTGTTATGTTATACAGTACAGACAAAAAGTTTGGACACACCTTCTCATTTAAAGATATTTCTGTATTTTCATGACTATGAAAATTGTACATTCACACTGAAGGCATCAAAACTATGAATTAACACATGTGGAATTATATACTTAACAAAAAAGTGTGAAACAACTGAAATTATGTCTTATATTCTAGGTTCTTCAAAGTAGCCACCTTTTGCTTTGATGACTGCTTTGCACACTCTTGGCATTCTCTTGATGAGTTTCAAGAGGTAGTCACTGGGAGTGGTCTTCCAACAATCTTGAAGGAGTTCCCAGAGATGCTTAGCACTTCTTGGCCCTTTTGTCTTCACTCTGCGGTCCAGCTCACCCCAAACCATCTCGATTGGGTTCAGATCTGATGACTGTGAAGGCCAGGTCATCACTCTTCTTCTTGATCAAATAGCCCTTACAAAGCCTGGAAGTGTGTTTGGGGTCATTGTCCTGTTGAAAAATAAATGATGGTCCAACTAAACGCAAACCGGATGGAATAGCAAAGATGCTGTGGTAGCCATGCTGGTTCAGTATACCTTCAATTTGTAATAAATCCCCAACAGTGTCACCAGCAAAGCACCCCCACACCACCACACCTCCTCCTCCATGCTTCACGGTGGAACCAGGCATGTAGACTCCATCCATTCACCTTTTCTGCGTCGCACAAAGACACGGTGGTTGGAATCAAAGATTTCAAATTTGGACTCATCAGACCAAAGCACAGATTCCCACTGGTCTAATGTCCATTCCTTGTGTTCTTTAGTCAAAACAAGTCTCTTCTGCTTGTTGCCTGTCCTTAGCAGTGGTTTTCTAGCTGCTATTTTACCATGAAGGCCTGCTGCACAAAGTCTCCTCTTAACAGTTGTTGTAGAGATGTGTCTGCTGCTAGAACTCTGTGTGGCATTGACCTGGTCTCTAATCTGAGCTGCTGTTAACCTGCGATTTCTGAGGCTGGTGACTCGGATAAACTTATCCTCAG